>NC_028358.1:28944822-28948131 GCF_000741045.1 Vigna radiata var. radiata
TAGGGAGTAGTTATTTTTATAATTTGTGATGAGTGAGTAATGTATATTGTAGAGATTGTGTATATGTTAATTGTGGAAAAAGTATATGATTACAAAGTGATGAAACTACGATCCAAGTGGTAAACTAAGTTCCATCTGTGTAGAATCTCTCGGTGAGATTCTTAGTGTTTTAAAATGAAAGTAGGGGCTCAGCCTTGGGAGTCATTCTGATGCTTCAATGGTCAATCAAACTCATTTAGAGAGGTTGAACCATGTGATGAGAAGTAGCAGGAGGTCCTTAGTCTTGGGGGCTCCCAGTATGCCTCAAGGCGGGGAACGGACTAACCTCGTGAGTGTGGCAGGGTGGGGAACCCAAGTTTCATAAGTCACCACGGGTGCAAGACTCGCCATAACCCGACTATCATTTTAAAGTCCGGACGAGTCAAGTCTAGAAAATAACATGCTTAGGTTGTGTTTATTAAACTGTCTGATTTAAGTTATTTATTTTATGTTATATACTTGATGTGATGCATGTTTTTTTTGTATAATTAGCTCACCCTTGCATTTTCTTGTCTGTGTTTGTGCCATGTCTGCTTGCTTGTTGTGTGTGCTTTCATGTTGCAATGATCGTCCACTTGGGTGTGAGCAGAGGAAGGAGAGGTTTCACTGGAGCATGTCTTGGAGGAAAATGAAGATTTTGCAGCTTAGACTCACTATAATTTCTTAGTTATATTATGTCATTTTGAGATACTATGTTTTGTCTTTAAAATTTTTAAATTCTTAGCTATTTTGATGGATGACTGTAATTCGATTTCTCTAAATGCACTTCTGACTACTTTCTAGTATTATGATTGATGATGTCTTATTATATATATTTGTTATATATTTGGGACGTCACAGATATTATAAATTTTTGAATTTTAATTATTGATAAAAATATTCATTAATAATGAATTCGTAATAAAATAAAAATTGTATTATCGACAAATATATTTATTAGTAATATATTTTTTGGTAAATTTTGTTGATAAATTTTATTTATAAAATAAAATTTTATTTTTCATTTTAATTAATTTCATATAAAATTTGTGGAGTTTTATGGTAAAGGATTTTATTGATATGTTATCCAAAACTGGCGAACATAGATGTAGGGCAACCCTTGGTCGAACTCGATTTCGATCAGATTCATACACATAACCCGTAAATAAATATATATAAAACCATTAACCCCTCAAACTCTCAAAAGAATGCATGCATGCATGTGCCATTCCTTCTCCGTGATTACACCTTGTGACTGTTAACGATGGTTTCCAGGACGGTGACGCAATTGCCACTCAACTCGAAGAGCGTGGTGGCTTCCTGGCGGAAGGGCATTTCGACGCCGGGAGACTCGGTGTAAGCGTCGTCGCAGCTGGATTTGTAGGAAATCACGGCGCTCATTTTGTTATAAGCATCCGCCACGTTCATCTGAGCCACCAGATTCAGAGACTCCTTTATGCTGTCCAACATGTCATCGTACTGAGACTTGCAGATGTTGAGCGCGTCCAAGGCGTTCTTGGCGGTGGTGGGATCTTCCAGTTGCTTAGAGATGGAAGCAGCGATCTCGCTGGCCTTCTGGAGGGTGGCGGTGATCTCTCCCTCCAGTGCTTTGACGGGGTCGAAGGAACCAGATAGGAAGGGGGCGATGGTATCGACACATAGGGATGGGTTATCGGTGCCGCTGCAGAATTGTGTAAGCTCAGGGGGGACAGGTGCGGCTAGAAGTTGACGGGCGGAGGCGACGGTGGATAGGAGGAGGCAAGAGAGTGCTCCGATGAGGAGAAGGGTTTTGTTGAATCTGAAATGATCCATTGTCTCTCCTCCTTGATTGAAGCACGTCTTCTTCTTGCGTTTCGGAGGAGAGACAAGGATCAAATCGAGTTGCATTTTGTTACAGTTATGGACGGCCTTTTATACCTAACATTTTCCATTATTTGCCTTCTTCTCAACCACACCTTCATCAACAGAAAACCACCGGCTGACCTGGTAAAACTCACATAAACGCGCTCTCCACCTTATGATTTTCGTACGGACCCTAAATTAAGAGCTGGAAAAGTAACTAAATTGCCATATAGGCTTAGCTTTACCCAATTTTTATTTATGTTTTTAATTATATATACACTTCAAAACTTTTTAATTAAATATCTAATCACTTTGGACACCCTATAATTCCCCTCTCAATTTTCTCTCTACAACTCTTTTTTAAATGATAAAATATTATATCAATTATAAATTTAATAAAATTTTGAAACAATAATAACATATAGATGATTGTATAAAATATAAAAGTTGTTAAAGATATAATATTTTCATTTTTGATCATTGTGAAATCCAATTAGATATTCTTTATTATGCAGTGCACAAGATCATGACTGATAACTACACTAAGTAATCTTTGCAACATTAGTTCAGCTTCGTTATTATAGTAATGGGAATATAATGTCCATCTTAAACTCAATAAATGTTAATGATGACCTTGTTTCAATGTGTACAAGTAATGGAAATTATTATAATATTATGCTATTTGACACAGGGTGAAAATAATGAAAAAAAAAAAGCCACGTTGAGGGTCGATTATTTACATTTTTGTAGTATATAGAAGTGGTGAATCGATAAAAATTTAATTGCGAAATTACAGAATTGAAGAAACTTTGTTAAAACTTGACAAAAACACTTCAAAGACCTATTTAATAATTTAAACTAAAACAAAATTGTTGGAGGCCAATTTCAGTAGAAGTGGTTATACTCTGTTTAGATCCATTGATGTACCATAAAGAAAGAATAGGAGGCGTATTAATTATTTATCCTTCATTTTCGATAGGTTGGGGAAAAAATTCTGACTTATAAGTAAAATAGTTCTAACAGCAGTTAACTTTTGTATTTATAAAAAGGAAATAAAGTAGAAGATTAGTGAAAAATAGTGTTAAATGGAAGTAAAACTTTTTGAATGTCAAATTAAACGTGTCAAATGTGCTGCCAACACCCCTGTAAGGCCCGGGTCGGAAAAGAGAAAATTTGAGGAAGAAAAAGGTTCGAGAGCTGTCAAAACGGGTAATCCGGCTCGATCCAGTCCGGCCCACCACGGATTGGTCACTTAGTGAGCCAACCTAATCCGGCTCATTTATTAGCGAGTCAGAAAAACTTCAACCCGGCTCAATCCACCACGGGTTGGTGGATAAACGGATTGGCTCACTAGTGTTGGAATTGGTCAAATAAACAAAACAAGAATCACATCCTTCATTTGAGAGAAAATTAAGGAAGCTTAAACTCTTGTTTTTCACAAAAGAAAAA
>NC_028358.1:28949951-28952255 GCF_000741045.1 Vigna radiata var. radiata
CGGAGGTTAGGTCATATGAGTGAGAAAGGGATGAGGATCATGCACTCAAAGGGGAAACTACCAAGTCTTCAGTCAATAGAATTTGACATGTGTGAAGACTGTATACTTGGAAAGCAGAAACGAGTAAGCTTTCAGAGAAGTGGAAGAATCCCAAAGAAAGAGAGACTTGAGCTTGTTCACTCTGATGTTTGGGGTCCAACTACCGTCTCATCCATTGGTGGTAAGCGATACTTTGTGACCTTTATTGACGACCACTCTAGGAAGGTATGGACATACTTTCTTAAAAATAAGTCAGAAGTATTTGAAGCTTTCAAAATTTGGAAAGCCATGGTAAAAAATGAGACAGGATTAAAGATAAAAAAGCTTAGATCAGATAATGGTGGTGAATATGAAGACACTAGATTTAAGAAGTTTTGCTATGAGCACGGGATCATAATGGAGAGGATCGTGCCAGGTACGCCTCAACACAATGGAGAACGTATGAATAGAACGTTGACAGAGAGAGCCAGAAGCTTACGTTTGCAATCAGGCTTACCAAAGAAATTTTGGGCAGAAGCAGTCAATACAGCAACTTACTTAATCAACCGAGGTCCATCGGTTCCATTGGAGCACAAAATACCAGAAGAGGTATGGAGTGGTAAAGAGATAAAACTATCACATCTCAAAATTTTCGGTTGTGTAGCATATGTGCACATTAGTGATCAAGGCAGAAATAAGCTTGATCCTAAATCAAAGAAGTGCACTTTCATCGGTTATGGTGAAGATGAGTTTGGCTACAGGTTATGGGATAATGAAAATCAAAAGATGATTCGTAGTAGAGATGTGATATTCAATGAAAAGGTGATGTATAAGGACAGGAACAACACATGCAATAACAACTCATAACAGAGTAGACCGGTGTACGTGGAGATGGATGATGTCATAGAAACTCCTGTAATTGAGACTCCTCAGTCAGAGGAGTCATGTGAAAATAATGATAACGAAGAACTCGACGCACCAGAACTTTCTATTCCAGCTCCTGTTTTGCGAAGGTCTTCTCGGCCTCATGTACCTAATAGAAAATATCTGAATTATATATTGTTAACTGATGAAGGAGAGCCTGAAAATTATGAGGAAGCATGTCAAATGACAGATGCTAGTAANTGGGAGCTTGCCATGAAAGATGAGATGAAGTCTTTGATGTCCAACCAGACATGGGAACTAGTAGAGTTACCTGTTGGGAAAAAGGCACTTCACAACAAATGGGTGTATCGGGTAAAGGAGGATCATGATGGGTCCAAGAGATACAAAGCCCGACTAGTTGTCAAAGGATTTCAGCAAAAGGAAGGANTTGACTACACTGAAATCTTTGCTCCAGTTGTAAAACTCAATACCATCAGATCTGTTTTAAGTATTGTTGCNAGTGAAGGATTATACCTTGAGCAACTAGATGTGAAGACTGCATTTCTTCATGGAGACTTAGATGAGGAGATTTACATGCATCAACCTGAAGGCTTCATAGAAGAAAGAAAAAAGAACATGGTGTGTAGATTAAAGAAAAGCTTGTATGGTTTGAAACAAACTCCAAGGCAGTGGTATAAGAAGTTTGAAAGCTTCATGCACAAGGAAAATTTCCAGAAGTGTAATGCCGACCACTGTTGTTTCTTCAAGAGATATAAGTCCAGTTATATCATTTTGCTACTTTATGTTGATGATATGTTAATAGCTGGTTTAGATATGGACGAGATCAGAAGTTTGAAGCAACAATTATCAAAAGAATTTGACATGAAGGATTTGGGTCCAGCAAAAAGGATCCTTGGAATGCAAATCACAAGAGATAAGCAAAAGTGTATTTTGCAGCTATCTCAGGCAGAATACATTAACCGTGTTTTGTAGAGATTCAACATGAGAGACGCCAAAGCAGTTAGCACACCTTTGGCCAGTCATTTTCGTCTATCCAAGGAACAATCTCCTCAGACAGAGAAGGAAAAGGAGTCCATGGCTGAAATTCCATATGCTTCAGCTATTGGAAGTTTAATGTATGCGATGGTCTGTACAAGGCCAGACATTGGTCATGCAGTGGGAGTTGTTAGCAGGTTTATGTCAAATCCAGGTAAAGCTCATTGGGAAGCTGTTAAATGGATTTTGAGATATCTACGAGGCACTATAGAGAAATGTTTGTACTTTAGCAAAGGAGAGTTAAAAGTACAAGGTTACGTAGATGCAGACTTTGGAGGTGAAGTAGATCACCGAAGAAGTACTACTGGTTACATTTTCACTGTTGGTACTACAGCTGTTAGTTGGATGTCACAGGTGCAAAAGATT
>NC_028358.1:28953860-28968813 GCF_000741045.1 Vigna radiata var. radiata
ATAATAAATTAAAAAAATAAAATTAGGTAGGTGGGTTGGTGGGCCAACCCGGCTCACCACGGGTTCAACCCGCATGAGCCGGGTCTAAATGAGCCAGGTTGAAATCTGACCCGCATGTAAGTGGGTTGTATTTTTCAAACCCAACCCGGCCCGAACCCGTTACGGACCGGGTTGGCTCACGGATTGTAACCCATTTTGACGGCTCTTTTGAACTCGATCACCTTCTAAAACAATATTAACACTAATTTAACAAAATAAAAATTACATTAAATCCTTTCTAAATAAAACGATAAAATGAAGACTGAATTGAAAAGCAAAATCAGATTGGATACCCAAATATTAATACGAAAATAATAATGAAGTGTTTTTTAACTATACTGCCTCCACTGATTAACTTAACTTTTTTATTTTATTACTTAAATCAAATCAACTAACTTTATTTTACTTATTTTCCTTTATTTCTTACTCCCTTGCCCTTAAATCCAATAACCTTAATTTGTAGTTTTTTTTTTCATTCGTTTCTCCACTCCCTCCCCTTAGTCTTAGTAATGCACGAATTAGGAAGTCAATGTTTGAAAATGGTTCAGCGACTACTTTTAGGTGCTAAAAGTACTTTTGGAGAAATATTTTCCTTATATCTTTTGAAATAACTGAGATCCAAACCAACTAGAAATCGATATTACGCCTTCTTTTTTAAGCTAAAAAAAAAGGGGAGCGGACTCATGTAGTGAACCCCGAATTACCCTCGTTGAGTATGATTTATCACAGTGAAGCTATGCGGATATATATACTTATAATTAAAAAGGATTTTGATGCCAATCTGTAAAAACAAACTAGATTACACATATATACAAAATTCATCCACACGTGAAAACAGTCTCGTAGGGGAGGAAAGGATGGCAGTTTACCGAGGAGGATGGCAAAAGCGACCACGGAAGAAGAATCCTCTCCATTCACTCCTCAAAAATCATGGTTAGCTTGTTCTTCCAAGCATTTTCATCGTCCTTCGTGAAGATCTTCCGAGAAAACAGCCGTCCTCGAAATGTTGTCATGGTCAAAGGCACTTAGACCAGAGTAAGGACCCGAAGAAAACATTGAAGAAGTCCCATCCGACTCATACGTGGTAGAAGACTGTCTCATGTTGGGCCGTGTAATGGATGTGGCTAACACAGGATCATGACTTTCTGTGATCCGCTGCACCATTTTAAGTGACTGTACCACTTCACCCATTGTGGGTCGCTGGCTTGCTTCAGGAGCAACACAGGCTGCAGCAATAGTGCACACACGTACAAAATCTTCTTTTGGATACCTTCCCCCAAGCCTTGGATCAGCAAGTTCTTCCAACCGATCCTTGTCTCTAAGAATAGGTCTTGCCTGAAAGGGATAACCACGTAATTATTGTATAATCAACATAAAACTCCAAATGAAAATTTTGAACTCAACAAGGGAATGCCAAGGTATGAATCTAACCCAAGTAACAAGGTTCTCTTGTCCAGTTGGCTGTGACATATCCACTGGTTTCCTTCCGGTCAACAGTTCCAGCAAGACAACCCCATAACTATAAACGTCGCTTTTAACAAGAAGATGTCCAGTCATAGCATACTCAGGAGCTACATACCTACATAAAAGTTTGATTTCATCTTAAAACTAAATTAAATAGAAATGATTAGTATAATACACGAAAGAATAGAATGAGACTAACCCAAATGTGCCCATGACTCGAGTAGATAAATAATTGGCCCTGCCTTCAGGTGCCTGTTTAGCTAGACCAAAATCTGCAACTTTTGCATGAAAGTTGTTCTCAAGTAATATGTTGGATGCCTTGAAATCTCTGTGTATAACACAGGGCTGTGAATCTTCGTGCAGGTATGCAAGTCCTCTTGCAGCATCAAGGGCAATCTTCATTCTAGTGTCCCAATCCAAAGGGCAATTTATTCCCAGGGGACCTAGGACAATTCAGGGCCAATTTCAATTAAGCATAATGTATAATTTCAGAAACAACAGCATTGTAGAAAACATGTACAAGACTACAAAGCCGATATGAGAAGTTATATTACCGTGAAGCCAGGCCTCTAAACTTCCATTCGGAACAAGCTCGTAGCAAAGTAGATTTTGTGATGCGTCACGATTACTATAGTATCCCACTAGTTTTACAAGGTTACGATGATGCAGCCGACTAAGCATCTCAACCTCAACCAAAAATTCTTTGTCACCCTGTTGCCCTCCACTAGTAAGCCTCTTAATTGCAACAGCAGTTCCATCATTCAAGACACCTTTAAAAACTCTACCAAAACCTCCTTCTCCGAGTACGCTTGCTAATTCAAAATTATTGGTAGCTTCTTTCAGTTCTTCATAAGCAATAAAGCGTGTACTGGTTGGATGGGGAAGAGACCCAACAGCTGGCACTGTGCTTTCAGTCCTTGGCTTTTCTGTAGAAAAGAGAGCAAACTTAGTAGCAAACCTAGAAGACAAAAGACTAACACGAAAATAATGAACAGATAAGAGTGCCATAAGTTTCTGTATTTTCCCTTCAGTCTGAGTTCATCAATGGACATCTGATTTCTCCAGAAATACTAAGTATATAAGTTGAATCACAAGCATTTCTACCTTTTAATAGCTGAAAAAGTAAACTCATGTTGGGTTGAAATCCTAAAGAATTTAAGTATCTCAATAAGGTAAAATGTGGCATTCGCTGTTTTCCTCCAAACAGACTTATAACTATGTGAAAACTTGGCAACCATCACTGCGCCAACAGCATAGATATTCTTGCTTCAGTTGAAAAAATTATAAACTATATTAATTTTCACTATCAATGATCACAATTTACAATATACACAGCCATATTGAATTCCAATGAATATTTTGTCGTGCAACTAATAAACCACTCTGAAAATACTCGTAATGAACAATTGCAATTAATAAGCTTAGGGAACTTCTTCTGTCCTTATTTCTGCGTCATGAGAAAAATTTTGTTTGAGGGAACCCAGGTTGCCCTCTTCTAGTTGATATACTTATTGCCTTCACAACATCCAAATATAAAAAGGCCACCGAGCATAATCAATACCAGCTTTTAATATGCTATTACAGGAATGAAAAAAGAAAAATAACACGTTAGAAATAGAAATATTTACCAGTTTCTCTGGGAGGTGTTTTTGTTTTTGGCCGCATCGTGCATAAGCAAAGTGTAAGTACACATACAATGGAAATGAAGAGTACGCCAGTCACAATTCCAAGAATAAGAGGCAAGTTTGAATGCTTTCCCCTGTAAGTACTCGATAATGTGGTTGGAGGTGCTTTCCTGTGAGGAGCTCTCTTAGGTGATGTAGCAATTGTAGGAGCTGCATTAGAATCCAAATATATGTTATCATATTATACATAGAATGCACTGATTTCATTATTAACACATCCTTTAGGGCCCATGAAGAGGCAGTTATTTGAAGTTCCTCTTCCAAAGGAGTAAATTCAGAAACCACAAAAAATCTGGTACCACAATAGACTAGTTGAGTACATCATCTAGAGCTATGAGAGACCAGAGAAAGAACATTGGACAATTTACTACAGAATTAGTTATAACTCATTGAAGTTATACAAATATGTGGCAACAAGCCAACGAGAAAGACTAACACATGCATTGAAGTGCAGTAGTTCTGGAATCACATATGCAAACTCTTGGATTTGGGTTTGGTTCAACTCAATTTTGGTTTTATCTATAGTCAATAGGGATCTTGTTAGGTTTCCAATCAAGAAACCTAATCAAGACTCACTTACTCAACCCAGAAAAGAACCAGAATGCTGAATAACCTCGATGTATTATTAGGTAGTAGAAGAATACAAGAGTAGTAGCAATGATGAGGAGCCTAACCTCCCCCCAACAGGAAATACAATCCTGTTCAGAATACACCAAANGTTCNAAAAGNTCCCTTCTACAACTAACACTCTTCTATTTATACAGCTTAACTCCGTTCCCTGTCTAACTGCCAGCAACAGTTAGAAAACTACCCTCTCCCCCTCTAACTGCCCGAAACAGTTAGAAAACTAATAGTTAGAGACTAACATTTCCTTCTCCTCTCATATACTAATAACCTCCTATCATTACCCCCCTGGCCTTCAACAACCTTGTCCCCAAGGTTGAACTCGGGATACTGGTCTCGAATCGTTGTTGTATCTTCCCACGTAGCACCATCTTTGCCTCCTTCTTGCCACTCCACCAAAACCTGGTGTAGAATTTCCTCTCCCTGCTGTAATTGTCTCCTGTCTAATACCCGTAACGGCCAAAAATTCGGTCCTTCAGCTTGCAACTCTTCAGGCAGCTCCTTTTCCACCCTTTTATCCCCTACAGCCTTCTTTAGTTGAGACACGTGGAACACCGAGTGAATTCTTGCTGTCTCTGGTAATTTGAGCCTAAATGCCACCTGGCCCACTTGCTGAAGTACTTGAAATGGACCAAAGTATCGTGCAGATAACTTTGGATGAAGACGAGTGGGCATTGAAACTTGTCGGTGTGGTCTAATCTTTAGATAGACCCAATCGTCTACTTTTATATCTACCTCTCGTCTTTTCTTGTTTGCCTGCTGAGTCATTAAATCCTGAGCTCTGTTTAAGTGGAATCGTAGCTGCTTGATTGCTTCGTCACGTGTCATCAAATCTTGTGCCACAGCTTCTACTGGTGTTTGTCCCGGAACAAACCTGCTGAAGGATGGGGGACTCCTGCCATAGACGGTCTCAAAAGGCGTACATTTAGCGGATCCTTGATAACTGGTATTATACCATAACTCTGCCCAAGGCAAAACAGCATACCAACTCTTTGGCTGTTCGGAGCAAAAACAGCGTAAATATCCCTCCACTATCCTATTAACCACCTCGGTCTGCCCATCCGTTTCTGGATGGTATGCGGTGCTCATCTTGAGTTGGGTGCCCTGCGCCTTGAATATCTCTCTCCAAAAAATGCTTAGAAACAGCGGGTCCCGATCACTAACTATAGAGACAGGTATACCATGTAACTTGATGATCTCCCTAGTGAATATCTCTGCCACAGTTTTAGCTGAAAAAGGATGTTTCAGCGCCACAAAATGAGCATACTTGCTCAATCTGTCTACAACTACCAAGATTGCATCATGTCCCTGCTATTTGGGCAGTTTAACAATAAAATCCAAGCTTATCTCCTCCCACACTGCTTGAGGTATTGGTAATGGTTGTAAGAGCCCCTGGGGAGACGCTGTCATGTATTTATGTTGCTAACACACCACACAACCAGCCACATACTCCGTAATAGTCTTCTTCATACCCACCCAATACAAAGATTGGGCTATCCTTCGATACGTCCGGTACACCCCCGAGTGTCCCCCTGTCTTAGTCACGTGAAATTCAGCAAGCAATTTAGGGATCCATGCCGAGCTCGCAGATAACACCATCCTCCCCTTGTAATGCAGCCTTTCGTTCTCCAAAGTATACGAAACATGTGAGCTGGGATCCCGTTTTAAATCGTCCATCACCTTCTTCAATGTCTTATCCTCCTCCACTTCCCTCAAAATTTCTTGGAAGTCTGGCCAAAACAACCTGGATATGGCCTGAAGTTCTTTCTCCTCTGTTTCCTCTTCATCTCTCCACGAAAGCGCATCCGCTGCTCCATTGGTTGTTCCCTTTTTGTACACAACCTCAAAGTCATACCCCATAAGTTTGGCCAGCCAATTTTGCTGGTTCTGTGTAGTAATGCGTTGTTCCATAAAGTACTTCAAACTTCGTTGATCGGTGTGTACCGTGAACCTTCTCCCCACCAAGTATGGCCTCCAGTATTGGATGGCTAAAACTAAAGCCATAAGCTCCTTCTCATAAATCGATTTGCTTCGAGATCTCTCTGACAAAGCTTTACTGAAAAAAGCAATGGATCTTCTATTTTGGGTTAAAACAGCTCCTACTCCTCCACCTGAAGCGTCGCACTCAATGTGAAATTCCTGATTAAAATCAGGTAATGCCAAGATTGGGGCAGTAGTTAATGCAGCCTTCAAATTATCCATAGCTCTCCTCGCCTCGGTGGACCATTCAAACTTGCCTTTTTTTAACAACTCTGTCAAAGGCTTCGCCAATTTCCCATACCCAGCCACAAAACGTCTATAGTATCCTGTCAATCCAAGGAAGCCCCTCAAGGCCTTCAAAGTTCTCGGCTCTGCCCACTCCATGACCACCTTCGTCTTCTCACTATCCATCTCAACCCCTTGTTCAGAAATTTGATGCCCCAAATAACGAATCTTCTTTCTTCCAAACTCACACTTTTTTCTGATTTGCTACCCATCCGTCCTTCTCTAACAGTTGCAACACCATACCCAATTGCTTCACATGGTCGGCCCAGGATGGACTATAAACCAGGATGTCATCAAAAAATACCAACACCCCCCTCCTGAGATAAGGCTTCAATAAGCTGTTCATGGTGCTTTGAAAAGTAGCCGGTGCATTCATAAGACCAAAGGGCATTACCAAGAACTCGAAGTGGCCCTGATGTGTTCTAAACGCAGTCTTATGCACATCTCCTGCTTCCATTCGAATCTGGTGATAACCAAACTTTAGATCTATCTTCGAAAAGTACCGTGCCCCCTTTAACTCGTCCAATAACTCTTCAATCACAGGTATGGGGAACTTGTCTGGCACTGTGGCTTTATTTAGAGCTCGGTAATCAACACAAAAATGCCAGCTCCCATCCTTCTTCTTCACAAGGATGACCGGACTTGAAAATGGGCTTGAACTCGGTCTAATAACCCCTACCCGCAGCATATCCTCTACCTGACGCTCAATCTCGCCTTTCATGAAATGCGGATATCTGTAGGGCCGCACATTTATTGGGTCGACACCTTCCTTCAATTGAATGCGGTGCTCCTTGCGACGTGTCGGAGGCAGCCCTTGCATGTCGCAAAATATTCGAGAGTGGGCCTGCAGCACGCTGTCCAACTCACGTCTCTGCTCTCCCGTCAACTCTGTTTCCCACTCACGCTTCTGCACCTCTGTCAAATCAGCCCCCCAGTCACGGTTTTCTTCTTTCTCCACTTCGCACAAATTCCAAACCAGCACCCATGAGTCAACATCCACTACCTTCAAGATGCTCTTCGGTTTCACCAGCTGGCGTGTTAATGCCGGGTCACCCCTGATCTGTATTTTCTTCTCCCCCACTTGATACTCCATCGTCATTTTCCCATAATTTGTTCTCACCTCTCCAAGTTTCGCCAGCCATGCAACCCCAAGAATCACGTCAACTTCCCCTAACTCAAACACAAAAAATTCCTCTTCCACGTCGACCCCCTCCCAGCGTATCGTCACTCTTTCACATCGTCCTTGAGTGATTTTCTTATGCCCATCGCCCAGGCTCACTGCATATGTAGGGGTATCCATCACCGGCAACCTAAGCTCCTCCGTCAGCTCTTTACTGATGTAGTTATGACTGGCCCCGCTATCGATCAACACTACAATCTCTTTGTCACCAATTCTTCCCTTCAACTTCAAAGTCTTCGGGGACGTCAGCCCTTCTGCCGAACACGCCGAAAGCTCCATCGGCTTTTCCTCCAGGTTCGTACTTCCCTCCGTTTCGTCCTCCTCCTCATCCTCCGCCAACAAAAGAATTCTCAAACTCTTCTCTGGACACCTGTGTCCCGGTGCGAAGGGACCGGCGCACCTATAACAGCGCCCTTCTTCCTTCCTTTTCAGAAATTCTAGATACGGTAAGTTCCTCACCGTCCTCCCTCGATTATCGCCCCCAGTAGCACTGTTGCCTCTCGCCGTCGGGTTCGCCCCAACCCCTTCTCTTCTTCCGATGCCCCCACCCTCGGTTCTCCCAGTCTAGGTCATCGCCATTCGATTTGGGTCCACTCGCGTCACGATGCCCACCGATCGCGAACCCATTGGGTTGATCTTAACTCCACCCAGGAAATTCCCTTGCGATCGCACCATAGCGTCTTCCACATCACACGCAACCCGCATCGCCTCCATCAAATCGGGTGGGTTTTGAATCCTCACCTGGCCCTTCACGTCCTCTCGCAGTCCGGCGAGGAAATATCCGAGTACTTGTTCTTCAGGTATTCCCCTAGTCTGGCTCGTCAACACCTCAAAACTTCGAACAAATTCCTCCACAGTACCCTCCTGTCTCAACGTAGCCAATCTTTCGAAAACTGTGCCCCTAAATCCCCCACCGAAACGGTTGATCATTGTCGTCTTCAAACCGTCCCAAGAACGGTTTCTTGCTTTTTCTTTCCAAAACGTAAACCAATACGCCGCACTCCCCTCCATACTCACATATGCGACTTCTACCTTGTCTTCGTCGTTCGTCACCTTTTGGATGTCGAAAAATCTCTCCGCCCGATTAAGCCAATTGAGAGGCTCTTCTCCATCGAACGTCGGCAATTCCACCTTCTTCCGCCAAGGCTTCTGTTCCATCCCCCTAACGCCGGCTCCTACATCTTCGTGAGCCCCTACGACTCGCTGTTGATTGTCGTTCACCGAACTATCATCAGAATTTCCCTCTGTTTGATGGGCTCGCGTACCCAAAATTTTCATAATCTGTTGTAAGTCCCGCCGTACCGCTGCCGATTCAGCCTTCATCCCCTCCATCGTAATCTCAATGGCCTCCAATCTAGCATCAGTATCAGTCTCCATTGCCTCTCGACGCGTAGCTTCTTCCCCAATTTGGATCCGGCAGGTCGGACCAAATTGTTAGGTTTCCAATCAAGAAACCTAATCAAGACTCACTTACTCAACCCAGAAAAGAACCAGAATGCTGAATAACCTCGATGTATTATTAGGTAGTAGAAGAATACAAGAGTAGTAGCAATGATGAGGAGCCTAACCTCCCCCCAACAGGAAATACAATCCTGTTCAGAATACACCAAANGTTCNAAAAGNTCCCTTCTACAACTAACACTCTTCTATTTATACAGCTTAACTCCGTTCCCTGTCTAACTGCCAGCAACAGTTAGAAAACTACCCTCTCCCCCTCTAACTGCCCGAAACAGTTAGAGAAGAATACAAGAGTAGTAGCAATGATGAGGAGCCTAACCTCCCCCACAGGAAATACAATCCTGTTCAGAATACACCAAATGTTCCAAAAGCTCCCTTCTACAACTAACACTCTTCTATTTATACAGCTTAACTCCGTTCCCTGTCTAACTGCCAGCAACAGTTAGAAAACTACCCTTTCCCCCTCTAACTGCCCGAAACAGTTAGAGAACTAACAGTTAGAGACTAACGTTTCCTTCTCCTCTCATATACTAATAACCTCCTATCAGATCTCTTATGCCTTGCTCACTTGAATGGATTTGGGGGAGAGTGATTGAATGGATTTGAGAGGATTTGAAGGTAAATTATTTTGTTGTTTATTTGAGTGGATTTGGAAGTAAGTGAGAGTGGATTTGGAAGTAAAGTTTGTGAGAATTAGTGTAGAATTTGATTTATGTGATAGATTAAAAAAATTTACTTCTAAATCTACTCTCACTTACCTTCAAATCCACTCAAATAAACAACAAAAGAATTTATCTTCAAATCCTCTCAAATCCATTCAATCACTCTCCCTCAAATCCATTCAAGTGAACAAAGCCTTAGAGCGCACTACCTAGGATTGTACATCTAAAGTATCAATATTAAAAGACTTTGTTTATAGTGGGAAAGCCAAAGGGACAATTAGTTGTATTGTATCTATAGTCAATAGGGATCGTAGCATACCCTCCTCATGCATAGGATTAGACATCTAAAGCATGGATATTGTAAGACTCTTTTAAACTAGGAAAGCCAAAGAGACAACAAGTATTTTGGACAGTTGAGGGTTGGCCGATACAAAATCTATGATACGTCTTTATACCATCTCAAATTTTGGCTAGGTCTAACTCCACCCACAAAACTAATCTATGAGGTGAAGATAGTCCAAATCTTATAAACCCTAAGTCATATATATCTAAAATTGATATGGGATCCTAACACAGACCACAAGCAAGCAGAGCTAAAAAGTTCGATGTTATGACTTAGTAGCAATATACAAGGAACTATCTTAATTAACATTTCACAATTTTGGATAACACTTTCATACAGATCAAAGTTACATGATTTATATTTATTGGTACATGTAGGAGAGCTAATATCTACTAGAGATATTGTTAGGACGATATAACCAAATTTTAGTATATAAAAGGGTGGAGACCATACTTTGTAAACTAATTATGTGAGGCATATAGTTAAACTTAAAGTTCAATTTCTAAGATAATATTAGAGTCTATCCTAACAAAATTTGTTAGGTCTACTGTGTCACTTGTTATCAATGTATTATTCCTTAGAGCATCAACATATCTCTCTTCCTTCCTTACTACTTAGCATAAACATTAAAAAAAGGATGTGAAATTAAAACAATTAAATGGAAGTAGTCAAGACAGTAAGATTTAAATATTTTAAAAGGTTCCAAATAAACATTATATGTCGCTGTTTTTATACAACAATGTTTCACAGTATTAGTTCCAATTATCAGCAAAAGTAAAGCATAATGATTTGTAATGACATGTTCAATGATTTTAGATACCTTGAGAAGGAGGTGGAGCTTTAAACCAGGTTATATTGAGGACACTGTAATTGCCCACATATCTGCTGTCTAGTTGAACCTTATGCAATGAGAGCGACGAATTTATTTTAGCGGCTTCACTGGCGGAGAAACTGATCCCTTTATTTGGAGTGATATCCATCGATATATTCAATGTGGACAAGCTCAGTAGGTAAAATTTAATAATTTCAATTTGGGTAGTGTGCAGCTCAAGTTGGGTGGCCAAGTCATCGAGGAAAACAACATTCCAGTCAGGGTTTAGAGAGACATTCAAAAGAAGCAAGTCTAGCTTTATGGGATAAGCACATTGGCAAATCTCACTGCCTCGCTTCCACACCATGTCATGTCTGCAACAATCTGTTCGTGTTTTATAATAAAATTAATCGAGCAATTACAAATTTAAAAAACAGAATTCAACTAACAGACAGTGGCACTAAAAAACGAATTTCAAGTGAACTCCCATTTAGCCCCTAAATTTGTGAGAGCAGTCTGAAGAATCAGAAAATAATCAATTTAAAAATATTTGAAACAAAAATTCTTATCATTTTAGTCTATGTAATATACAACTCACTATCATTAGTTTCTAAATTTTATAACTTGCGATAATTATAGCTCCTAACAGAGATTCCATGACAGCACTTTACAAGTTCAGGACTAAAATAAGGGTTAACTTAACTCCATTACAAAACAATTTTGCTCGAATTACCGGAAACAAAAGGGGACAGTGGTGGTTGAGCGAGAGCAGGAATTGCATCGGCAATGGGATGCACAGGGGCAATATTCTTAAAAGCAGAACCCGGAGGTTCTAACTGTACTCTTCCTTTGGTGAAATTGGCACGTGATGGAATTGGTGCAGGCAAATGCTTCAACCCAAAAGCATTTGCCAGCAGTGGCAGATCACCATCAACCACAGGTGGAAGAGCAGCTGGAGATAAAGAAGGTTTTTGCTGTTGCAGGGTTCTACCACATTCACCATACTCAACCACAAACCACACCGTGCAAGATAACAACCCAAGCAACCATTTAAACCCACCTGCATTATTTGACAAATGTCAAACAGACCCAACCTAACAAAAATGAAAAAAGAAAAAAAAAAAAAAACTCAAGGTTGGTCTGCACAAGAAAACCTATCATTACCGGTTGAAGAGATAGAACCGGCGGCCAGCGACATCGGCGATGCCGGGAACGGTTCAGATCAGATCTACAGGGTTGCGATAAAATCAACGGTGGAAATTGAACTGAGGAAGTGAGGTGGAACTCCGAGTGAAGAAGGTGAGCATGACTGAGCTGAATCGGATGTGTCACTGTTACCGGTTACTCACTGGCTACTTGCCGGTGGCCTGACGGAGAAGGTTTGGGTTTGGGGAAAAAATGGGTGTGGGTGAACGACGGTGTTATTTTGTGTGGATTTTTGGTGTGGAAGGGGTTAATTAATTGTTGTGGGTCCCTTCCAAAGGTGGTGGCCACCGTTAACGGAAAAAGAATGACATTAACGGTAAACTAACGGTAAGAAGTTATAAGGACAGGTAGCTCTCTTCAAACACTACATAAGTGCAGTGATAAGACGCCTCGTCACGTCTCTTCTATATCTTTCCACGCTGAGGAGGTTTTGTTTTCTCAGAAATATTATTATAAAAAGTTTTAAGAATATTGGTGAGTTTATTTTCTGAGTATTAGTTGACAATTGCTTCTTCTTTTTTAACTAATCAAAAAACATTATTTTGTTTTTCAACATTTACAAAATATGAAATTTGATAAACAACGCCTTTAAAACATTATTTTCATTAACTAGAATAATTGTTAAATTAAACATACGAAATGTTTAGTGTGTTAGAATTTCAAGCTATTTCTTTTTATTCAATAACATATGTATTTAATATAAAATTAAATATTTCCTAAATAAAAAAATTAAATTGTTTACCAACTAAATTTTGTAAATAGCTTAAGGTATATGTAAATATATTTTTCTAATACAAGTATTAATTAGCATATAGATGAGTTAAAATGTAATATTCTAAATTTTTAATAATATTAACACTATTATAAAAATTATCACACATTTAAAAAAAAACAACAATTAAATAAAATGCATACATTAAATGGTTAAAATTATTCAAATATAACGCTAATAAAACAATATATAAAAGACATCAGAGTCCAACAAATTCTTTTTCACTTAAAAAATAAAGTGTAACCAAAAGTTTGTCAAAAGAATATATATATATTATTTTTTTTTTCACATAAATATATATTCAAAACCAGTTAAAGTAAAATCATAATCTAAGTCTTTGCTCCATTTAACATTCACTAAATTTCCAATATAAACAATGTAAACATCCATTCAGAACATCTTAAAAAAACATACATCAAAGATTATAGAAAAACATCATAAAGCTACTAGAATAGGGTTCGTTCAGTAAGCAAGATCACTTGCCCAACGAATCACTAAGAAAACTACACTTAGACCTGTAGGAAAAAGTAGCGCTCAACGCTTCAATCCACCGCTTAGCGCCTAAAAGTCATAGAGCTCATTGACTTTGTGGCGCCCAAACCCCCTAAGGTGGCGCTTAACGCTATAATAGAAGATACAAAACTATGCTACCTAATCTAGATGCACTCAATACCTTTCCAAATTATCAAACTAGTTTTCTTGGCACAATAATTTATTTTAAAATAGGTTTTTATCGTAGAGGAAATACCAATTTGCTCACTTGTTCAAGAATTTAGTCCATTTAATCAAACCAATTATCCCAAAATACAACCAAACAAATTTCATATATTACAAACCAAATTTTTGTGAAATAAGTGGCTAAACAAGTCTTAAATAATTCAAAAACAGACTCTAAACCCCAAGCTCCTTCCCAAACCAAATCCGCTAAAATTTCAATTGTTAAAACCTCCAATTTAGGCCAAAAACCAATTCAATACTCTCCTTTTTCACTACTTTAACATTAGCAACATTTTCTAACCAGTTATAACCTTAAATATAACAACTTCAAATGATTAAAATAGATAGAATTCAACAATCCTTCATAATACTACCTTTCTGATTTCAGATAATACATACTTACATTAATTTTAATCAATCATACTACCACATCAGGAGATTTTCCAACAATTATACATATCCTAACTCCATAATCGAAATCAACTTTCCTAATTAAAGCACACCAGTTCTGATCTAATAGATTTTCTTAAAGCCTTATAAACAAACATATAACTTTCCTTATCGGTTGGAAACTCAAACCGCTTTCAGAGATAAGAAAAACTACTCCCTCAGCTTAGAGAACTCTATTTGCACCTACATACCACATAACCATGGTCAGGATACATGGTTAGATCCAGTAATCAACAAAGAACATACTAGAAGGTTAGGAAGGCACATGCAACAGAAAATACTTACATGCATGAAAGAAATGTACAACTCAAAAAAAAAGTAAAAATTAATCTACTCTTTTGATAAAATTGATCGAATGAAAAAAAAAAACCTTATTGTCGTTATCAAATAGAAACTTTAAGATCTTTAAAAAAATAACTCAACTATTAGAACTTAAAAAGAGAAGGAAAATGATACTCAAAAATGAGTTCTAGAAAAATAATAAATATTTTATATAATGAGACTTTTTAACAAAATTTTTATTTATATTTTTTTGTTTTAAATATTAAAATAACACGAAGTCATTATTTAAAACACTTTATCAACTTTTAAAAACTCTATTTTTTTTTGGATTATTACATACAATAATATTTAAAGGGAAAAATTTTAAGAAAATAAAAATAATTTATATTGGGGATGTGGAAATAAATACTCTATTTATTATTTATCTCGTTCATCTAAAATTAATATATTCAATCTATTTATAAGAAAAAAGTTGGAACAAACTCTTCTATTACTTTAATGCGGAAGACTACTAATATTGAACGGATAAAAAAGTAATTCAATATTTTTTCACACTTAATTTTAAAAGAATTGAAAAATACATTCTTAAAACTTCTTTTGCAAAATATATTTTAACAAATTGTTTTCAAAAACAAAAATCTAATAACCACTTTTAAATGTTTTAATTGTTAATGTTTTCGTATCATTAAATTTTGT
The DNA here is from genome assembly GCF_000741045.1 of Vigna radiata var. radiata. Lineage (NCBI taxonomy): Eukaryota > Viridiplantae > Streptophyta > Magnoliopsida > Fabales > Fabaceae > Vigna > Vigna radiata. The sequence goes on from NC_028358.1 coordinate 28,968,515, forward strand.
GTATCATGTTAATGAAACAGACATGTATATATGATTTGTGGGTCGTTACTTAATAAGATAAGTAATTTTAATTGATTAAAATTCATTCACTGAATTAAGTGATGCTATTAAATATAACTTCTTAAAACATGTAACGTGTTAAGAATATCTCTAAAATAGAATTTAGTTTATGCTATCACTAATTAAAGCCAACTAATTCATTCTCATTTTAATATTTGTTTCTTGAAGGTAAGGTAGCTTTATATATATATATATATATATATATATATATATATATATATATATATATATATATATAT
>NC_028358.1:28970198-29003626 GCF_000741045.1 Vigna radiata var. radiata
ATATATATATATATATATATATATATATATATATATAATGAATTAGAATGGATGAAATTTTATTGAGTGAATTAAAATTATTAAAAATTTGAACACCAAAATTGAGTAATTAATTATTTTATCTAATCAAGTATAATTTAAATTAAATTTAGTTTACAAATACAAATTTTTGTCCACATGTACTAGTAAAAAAAATGCTTTCTATGATGACTTATTATGATAGGTGAAATTTATCTATCATAATAAGCTGACCAGTGACATTTTTGTAATAGAAAAAGGCTATTATGATGTATTTTGGAAAACCTATCATAATAACTACGTTGATGGCATTTTTGTAATAAGAAAAAAAAGTTATTATGATATATTTTAGAATACCTGTCATAATAACCAGAAAGGATTGTAATAAAATTGAAAACATATTATAACATGTCGAAAGATAACCTATCATAAAATCTCAATCTCTAATTTATTACTCTCTTCACGTTCTCTTCGTCATTTTTACGCTTTACTTTGTAATCCTTTCTTTTCTTCAGATGATGTTCCCCTTCGCGGTCTGTGTTGCATCGACGCCATAGTCTCCCTTGGTTCTCCTCATCGTGGTCTCCATTGGCTCTCCTCACCATGGTCTCTGTTGGCTTTCCTCGCCATAGCCTCCGTTGGCTTTCCTCCATTTGCAAGAAGTATGACAAATATGACGTCGAGAAACATCGTGTGATTCTAATGTCTATGGCGACGATGCGTTTGCAGACTCTACACCTCCGTCGACGCTGACATCGAGGCATTGCTTCAGGTATGCCGTTGAAACTCTTATGACTCAATTTGTGCCCTAGCTAGAGAATTTTTCTATAGAGTCACACAATTAGGGGTTTTTCCTAATGGTACTGGAGGAAATTCATATGTAATTCTTTTGATTGTTTATGAATAAAGTAGAAACAACTTCCAAGGAGAAACGTAAGGCATCTATGGTAGCAATCAATGCGGAGATTCGTCGTACTAACCCTCGATTGCTAGAGGAGGTTCCCAAGTTCCTAAAGTTTATTTTCCTTAGTATACTGTTTGAATTTATTCTCTTCTTTTTACATTTAAACATGTACAAGAAGTTAATAGTGTTGATCTTGCTTTCATGTACAATGTACAATTAGTGATGTTGCTTCTATAGCAGATAAAGGAGACGTAAGGAATTTGTTCATGGAAAAAGTGGTGAAGGTTTATAAATACACTCAAAAAGCCAAAAAAGTAGGAAGCTCCACGAATTCTCATTCTATGCAGATTGATGATTTATCAAACAATTTGTCTCCATCAATTTTAAAGTGCTTATAATCATATACTTCTTCCACCTTGCCTTGTGATTATTTACAAAGTTGTCATAATATACTGGACTTATTATGATAGGTGACAGAAAGTTCGTCATAATACACTGGACTTATTATGATGAATTTTTCTATCCGTCATAAAATGTGCAAACCTATTATGATGCCCAGAACTATGATGTCAGTTTACCCATCATAATAAGTCATTTTTACCCGTCATAAAAAGCGATATTTTCACTAGTGAGATCCGCTTATCAGATTTAATCCGAGTTTTTTTTATGCAAAGATCAAAATTGCTTTAGTGTTGTTGCTTTATCTTCAATTAGGGATGAAAAAAAAATTGTAGTGTGGGTATCCGCATATAAAGTATGTAATGGATAATTATTATTTACAGCGAGTAATAAATATATGATAGTAAGTTAGATCTTTTATATATAAATTATTTTTTCTAATTAATAAAAGTGTTTATTTTTTCTAATTAATAAAAGTGTTTATTTTTCTCTTCATTTCCATTACTAAAAGTAAATACACATTATATGTAATTCTATAAATTCTAGAGAGTTATTTTTCATTTTCTTCAATTATTAGATTATGGGGAAAATTTTCAAGTTTAGTTGAACTAAAAGTTTATTTTCATCTTGGCACAATTTTTTTTTTTAAAATCAATACTTCTTTCTACTCTTTATCATTAGTTTTCTAATATAAATTTATCACCTCTAACTTATTTAAAAAAAAAAAGAAAAATTTATCAACACCTCAAATTAAATCTCAAAACCAAAACTTAATATTTCAAGAAAATTAACAACTTAAATGTTTGGTTTCCCTTGTCTTAAAGAAGATTTCTAATATTGTTTTTTCTTACAAAACTTTGAAACCTAAAATAAATAAATAAATAAATATATATATATATATATATATATATATATATATATATATATATATATATATATATATATATATATATAAAGAAGAGTTCGATCAACAATTAAAACATGATTTGATAGATAGATATTTGTGTATTTTATAAAAAAAATCACATACAAGAGAAAAATAAATTGCTTAAGAAAATGACTTAAAAGAAAAAAAAATTTGATCCAAAATGTTCCTCGACTGAAAATTGAAATAGAATGGAGAGTGAGAAATAGATTGAGATTTTGAAGAGAAAGAAACCAAAGAAAGAAGAATACAAATAAAAGAAGTGTGATTTTAAAACTAACTTAATATACATAATATAATAATGTAATTTTAAAATATAAACTAAAAACTTTGGGGGAGATATGATATATCTAAAATGACACTTTAACGGTAGTAATACACAAAATGTAATAATTAATAAATAAATAATGATATATTGTGAATAATACATAGTTATACTATATTTTTATATTTTCGTGAGTCTTTATCTCAATAGACCTAAACTGAGTAGGTAATACCTAGTTTAGATATCATAATCTCTTACTTTTCATCTAACAACAATATCTTAATTTATTTTACTGTACTAACATAACTTACAAATGTGTTTGTTAAGATGATGTCTAATAACTTAAAGTCAAATAATCAACCCGGAATTTGAAAAGAAAAAGTACTCATGAAAATATAGTATTCATATGTTATACATATATTAAATTAAATCATATATACGGATGTTAACACATGCAAACCTTTATATGAACAAATCCTATCACATGTAATCTTTTATACTAGACTTGACCATCCGAATAAGTACCATTGAGTCAGACTAATAAAGTCATGCACTTGTGGTGATAATAATACTGCTTTATCGAACTGACACCCACAAAGTTAGTACCTGTCATGGTTATAAGAATACTAAAATCGTCCTTGTGACAAGACCTTCTGTCACTGACATTATCCTCACATGAATGATTATTAGAGTTCAAGATAGTTTCACATGATGAAATAGTCTTTAACTCAATCCACACACTAAAGATGCTCCACTATAGAATCTCCCCATGAGATCTTTGTAACTACGCCAAACACATACAATGTTCATAACTACTATAAACTCCTCATCATCCCAATACTATACATGAATAAACATCATGCATACTCAATCATATTATAAGAATAATTGTTTTTAACATTCACATACTCATACACATTAAATACAACATAAGAGATATATGAAAATCTAATTAAAATTCTAAATTTTCGCTCAACCACTAGATTTGCTCGCTCAGTGAGTAGTGTCTCTGATAGCACTTTTGCTCAATCACCAAATATGCTCGTTCAGAAGCAATGACAACACACTCGCTCAATCACCAGATCTACTCGTTCAACAAGCAATGTCTAACAACACAATCGCTTAACCACTAGATGTGCTTGTTCAACGAGTAGTGCCTGACAATACCCTTATTTAGGCACAAGATCTGCTTACTCATTGAATACTAAGTTAGTAGCTCTTTGACTTTGGTCTCACCCAACGATTACCAAGTTAGTATTTTTCTGAATTTGATTTCACCTAGCGTGTATATGCTTGTCCAACAGGTTTTCATAATTCTATAGAATAGGATTCTACAATCTCAAACATATAACATATCAACATTCCAACATACGATTAGTAAAGACAATTCAAAACTATTGACGCAACTCAACATGTCACCAAACAACTCAATAAACAATTATGAGTTGTCTATCAATAAAAATTAAAATAATTAATTTTCCTTACCTAACAAATGACCAAACACTCAATGAATCTTAGAAACAACTCCAAACACATAGGAAATCCTTTTTGCTCATACAACCACAAAAATACGATCAGGATACACCTTTAAAATCGCTTAAGTATAGAGTCTTATAGAGGACTCAAACGTCACATGCAACCACAATAGACTTACATGCAAAGAAAAAACAAAACAAACCACATAGAAGAACATCAAACCAACTTACTCTATTAGAGAAATTGATTGAGTAAAAGTGAGAAGTTCGTTTCAAGGATTATTTTGACTATTTTTGATCTTTAAACAGAAGAAAAAGAAAAATTTAGAAAAATGATTTTTAAAAAATAATACATTTTAAAATAATAAAATTCATTCCTAACAAAACTATTCATATTAAAACATTTTAATATTAAAATATCACTTTTAAAATGTTATTTTATAAATTTTTACAATCTATATTATTTTTCTATTCAAAATATATAAATATACGAATTATCTTTTTTTTTATTAATATATAACTTTGAGGTTTTCACTTACGCATTATTAAGAATTAGTCTTTTCAACCCAAACACAAATAGTCTTTCAAACCGAGTTAGTGTTTGTGTTTTCTCAACAAATATGAGTGTGCTCTATTTGGTCAAAATGCTTGTGGTGTATGAAATGTACCTTATCACATTTTAAGTTATGCTAATCATTTGATTTTGAGAAATTTGGAAGAAAAGTGTTAGGGTTCTTATATTTTTAATTGGGAGATGAACATATAGAAATTGCCTCACCAAGATGTAAGTTTCGATGGGGCCACATATAACACAAGATTCTATTTTATCTATAAAAGACAACACAAACATTTAAAAGTGCTATGAAATGGAGATCTTACAATCAAACCATTTGATAAGGAAAATATATATATATATATATATATATATATATATATATATATATATATATTATATTGAAAGATTATCGAAATGGGAAATCGAATAGTATGTTCGGAAAGAAAATATTTTAAAGAAATCTTTACGGTGAAATATGTTCCTAAGACTTCATTTTTAATGAAGGGTCGACACTTTTTTACGTACCAAATAATTGATTTAAGATTATAGAATGAGATAACTCTAGTTTTGGATGTTGATCGTAAAAGTGACATGTCGACAAATGAATCCAATATAAGAAATGAATATGAGTGGGTCAAATCAAGTACATTGATCTATTGGAATAATTTAATCATTTTATAAATGTGGTCCAACTTTTCTTTTTTTAATAATGTTAAACAAGTATTTTATTTTTGTCGATTAAACTATTCGTGATTTAAAAGTCAAATACTATTTTTTCTTAATACTGATATCAACTCAAGAGATTAACCTATTACAACATTTTCTTTTACTACTTAGATTGACCAAATTTGATGTTACATTTTATTTAAATATGTTTAGATAAACTTACAAGTATTTACAGAAAAAAAATGTTTTTTTTTATTAATCAAAATGAATTTATTGAAAATCAATTTTTTAACTTATGTGTTACCTGGATTTACTTTACTTTATTTTTTTATAAATGCTTGTAGAAATATTTTTATTGAAACACACGAAAGTAAGTAGGTGTTTCCAATAATTATTTTGGATACCCACAAATCAAATTATGTATAAATAGCAAAAGAAAAATTAACCAGAAAATACTCAATAAAAGAACAAACCCATTTATTTTAGGATTCTAATTATGATTTTGATCTCACATTAAATAATAATAAATAAGACAATGAGTATATAAAAAAAACACAAATTCATTTTTAGTTAAACATAATGTCTTTATCTATTGATGTCAAATCTTTTTGGAAGTTTCTCCTGAAAAGAACTTAGCACTAATGAATACAAACTTTTTTTTATAGGATTTATCCAGAATTTTTTTTATAATTTTTTTTTGTGAAAACATGAAAATAACTTAAGAAGTTAAAATTAGTTTACTAATAAATTAATTAATTCGTATAATATTTTCAAGATTTTTAAAAAATTTTAATTTGTAACTTATCTATAAATTAATTTTAGTTTATTTTTTATTTTGTTTTTCTTAAGTTTCTATAAAAAAATTCTGTCCAAACGTCATTAACAATATTCATTATAGTTTAACCGAGAACTTATGGAAATTATTTTTGGTGGGGATAGAAAACTATACTTGAATTGCATATAGCTGTTACGAATCACTTGAAATGATTTGAGATAAATCAATTTCCTTTCAATATTAATAGCGTTTGAGTTGGACTAGTGAAGCATGTGTGAATGTAGCCGTATGTTTTAACAAAAAGAAAGTCTTCATCGTACGTGTGTATATATTATTATTTGGACCCTTTAGTCACATTATTTACTTGTTCAAAACTTGGGCCTAATTAATTTTGATAAAAAGACGAATAAATTTGACTTTTTCTTGAATTAATATTACTTTTCCAAAAAAGAAAACTATGTTGTATACATTGACTAAGAAGTCCAACTTTAACTAACATGTTCAAATGATCTAACTAAGTAAAAAAGATATTGTTGACTTCAATCAATATAAAAACAAAGAAACATAAATAGATAAGAATGTTAGGCTTTAACTAAAAGGATTTTTGTTTTGTTTCTATTCTGCAGTTGTGTTCTTATTTTATAAGAAGAATAAGAAGAGCACCAAAATATGACATATTATGAAACTGGCAAGGAATTGTTTAAAGAAGAAAAATCTGAATGTGATGTTAATGATGACTAAAAATGATCCAATATCATTTAAAGAAGTTGTGATGAGTAAATATTGGATAGAAGCAATGACGAAAGAAATTGAAGCTTTATAAAAACATCTATGTGCTATTAAAGGAGTCAAATCAATTGAAGTTAAATGAGTGTTTAAAATAAAAGATAATGATACTTTGAGAATATTTTTTTTTTATAACATTTCAACATTATTTATGTGTTATTTCATGATTGGTCCAAAATTATTTCACAATTAATAATAATAATCATAAACACCAACATGGACCAATTATAGAATGACACTTAAATGATATTAAAATATTAAAAAAATGTTGTCAAAATATTATTATCCTAAAATAAAATTGGGTGAAAATGGGTAAGTGGAAAAATACAAAGCAAGGCTCATAGCTAAAAGATATGCAATTACATTGAAGATTTTGTTCCAATGGCAAGACTTCATATCATACGAGTGACGGTAAGACCCTAGAAAATAATTATAATTAAGTGCTAGATTTTTTTGGAAATATAGAAAAATTTTATGTATTATGCTACAGTAAAAAAGAACGTATAACGCTACAGTGAAATATGTGTTGGAAGTCCCACATCGACTAGAGATAAGGCCAATTTATAATATATAAGTGGGGTGCAGACCTCACCTTACAAGCCGGTTTTGTGGGGTTGAGTTAGGCCTAAAACCCACTTCTAACATGGTATCAGAGCTATGGTTAGAGCTTATCCTAGCGATATTTGTTGGGCATATTGTTCCACCCGCTATTGGGTCGTTATCGGACCACCCATTAATATCAAGTCTCACGCTCGAGATGTATATTTTGTGGGGTTGAATTAGGCCTAAAACTCATGTAGTATAACTACAGTACTACTACACTAACCCTGACTTCAACTATAAATAGGAGTGAGAAAATGAAGTTTTTCATCAAGGGAGTGAAAGTGGGCAAGAGTTTCATAGAAAATGAGGAGATTTTAGATAGAGAAGGTAGAAAGAGCTTTTGAAGAGGTGTACTTCATCCAGGAAGAAGAGAGAATTAGGCAAGAGGAGTTAACCTTTCTTTGTTCTTATTTTGTAATAAGTGTTAATGGTCTAATATTGTTGTGGTGCAAAAAGGAAACTACATTACTATTGTTTTTCTGTGTGAACTTTGGTGATGAAAATTGTCTATGATCTTGTATTGAATCTGTGAATGTGTAAATGTTAATATTGTAAGTAAATGTTAAATTTTTTATTATCCTATGTTCTTTGTTAGATCGATGCCTTGGGATGATAATAATGTAAAATTTATGAAAGCTAGTTGGAGAACACTTTGGCTCAGGAAAGACAAGGTACTTAAGTTGTCCATTGAGATGTGCCTCTCTATCCTAGAAATCTATTAAAAAATCTTTCACTTTATTTAAAAAAGGAAACATAATTTTTTTTTTATGTAAAGATAATCAACAATGAGAATTTCAAATAAATTATGATTATTATGTTGAATATGTGAAATATAAATATGTTGGGATGGAAACTCAATCAAATGGTGAAGTTTGATTTTTGACCAGGTTTTCCATTTTTTTTAAGTTACTAGTAAAACTCTAATTACCACTTAGTCTATCGTTAGATCAACCCGAAAATTTAATATATGGTTCATAAGACATAGTAATTAACTTTGACCATCAGGATTTTTAAATTGAGAACTTACTTAGAGAAAACAATCTTGTAATTTTGAGTAGAATGACCATCACTTTATTTCTATATCTAAGTTATCTCGGTAAAGTCTAAATCTCCACTTCATTTACCATTAGATTAAGTTGAAATTTTGATAGATGATTCTTGAGATATATTACTATACTTTGACCACTCATATTTGTAACTGGATGTTTGTACTTAGAGGAATCAATTCCGCATTTTAGATAAAGTTGAAACCCACTTGAATACTAATCTCGAGTTGTTTAGGTAAAATCTCAATCTCTACCTAGTTCATTGTTAGATTAACCTCAAATTTGGATATGTAGTTCCTAATACATGTTGATTCATCTTGATCGTTCAAATTTTTTTGTTAAATATTTATAGATATTATATTGTGTTTATTAAGGATCTCAAATTTTATGTTTTTGAATTACCGATGTGAAATTTCAGATTTCCACTTTATTAATTGATAGATTAGACTAAATTTTTTATCATAGATTCTAGGTAAATTATGATTCAGTTTACCCATTCAGATAAATTATGATTCTAGGTAAATTATGATTCAGTTTACCCATTCAAGTAAATTTTTATCATAGATTCTAGGTAAATTATAATTCAGTTTACATATTTAGATAAATTTTTATCATAGATTTTAGGTAAATTATGATTCAGTTTACCCATTCAGGTAAATTTTTATCATAAATTCTAGGTAAATTATGATTCAGTTCACCCATTGATGAGAAAAATAAATACATTGATATAAGGTTTATTTTATTTTTTTTAGATTTGGTGAATCGTGAAATAGAAACTGAGAAACTTTGTATCATACTCGGAGTAGCTAGTATAAAATGTATTGGTTTAAGGAAGGGAATGTCCTGTTTTAATTAATAGTTCCTAGAGTTTAGGGATCATATCCTAGTCATGAAAATGTGATCATTGCAGTTTAATTTTTCTGTAAACTATTATATAAGAATATATGTTCAATTGTTCTATGCCTCGGTTAGGAAATTCTTTTAAACATTTATATAACAAATAGAAGTTATTTACACATGTAAGAAATATCAATAAAAAAATCTATATATAAAAAGACATGAAGAAAAATAGAATAAGAAAAATAAATGATAAAAACTATGCATATAAAAAATGTCAAATAAAACACTATAAAAATCTTTAAGTAAGAACTAATTTTTAAAAAAATAAAGGTAACTAATTTAAATATCAATTTATAACTAAAAATTATTAATATCTAAATAATCTCTATTATAAATAAAAATTAATAATTAGACTCTCTAACATTAACTACCAATATATTAAAAACTAAAAAAATTAGCGTCAAAATAGATTTGTCAAAATAGATTTATCCAATATATTTATTGCTTCTAATGTCTTTTTCATAATTTTAATTTCATTTTCAAAAGAAAAGCTAACCCTAAAAGGGAGTTTAATATATTTTGTAACGCTTAATCGAAAAAAAAAAAAAAAATCCTCGTACAAGATCTAACAAACTATCACCAATAACTAATTTATATATCAATTTATAAACTAAAAATTATTAGTATTTAAAATAGTCTTAATTATGAATAAAAAATATGATTAGATTTTAAGTTAGTTTCTAATACTAACTACTTAATATAGGCTATCAAATTAATGTCTAAATACGTTTATACAATCTAATTACAATTGCTTCTTTTTCATTATTTTAATTTCGCTTCAGAAAAAAAAAGCTAACTCTAAAAAGCAGTTTAATACATTTTGTAAAGCTTAATCGAAAAATAAAACCCTAGTACACGATCTAACCAACTATCATCTAGTGTTTCGATGGAAACTTTTCATAAATGAATTTTCTAAATAATTGTGTATGACAGATTAACGGTAAAAAAAATTTACAAATGTAATAAAAGAAAAAAAAAAATATAAATGTTTGTTTTATATTGATTTACTTAAGTTTAACTATGTTCAGTTTTTTTTTTCAATAAATGATTTTTTAATATTGATATACAGTAAATTTATTACAAACAAATAATGTTTACTATATTTTTTTACTTACAAAATTATAGAGTGATTTTTCTTATACATGTTTGTTTTCTCCTTCTAAAATAAAAGTTTAATCATTTGGATTGTCCCTATTTTTTATGTTTTTTTAAATAGGTCATTCACGTTTTTCTTTGTCTTCATTCAATCTTTATTTTTGTAAAATGGAAGCAATTAGGTTCTTGTCGGTAGTTTCCTACTAATATCTTGTTAAAAATGTGTCACGTGTTAGCTCGTAATTTTTTTGAATTATTTTTATTTTTATTATTTATTTTTTTTGAAAAATAAAAAAAATTGTCACGTGTCACATTGACATTGTGCCAAATGACAATGACAATGTGACAGTGCAACATGTCATTGTCAGGCCACATGTTATTGTCGGGCTACGTGTCATTGCATTTGTCCCAATTTGATTCCGATATTTTTATTTTGTTTCAATTTGGTCTTGTATTTTTATTTTATTTCAATTTGGTCCTTGCATTAAATGATTAAAAGATTAAATTAAATATAGTTTTTTGCTCGAAAGGGTTCCGAAGAAGTTGACCCACGAATAATTTTAGAAGATTTAGCTAAATGAAATAATGGTATATACGTTTTCCAAATTCTTGTTTAAATTTGTTTTTGTTAAGTGAATTTTTAGTGATGATATATTCCAAGACTTAATGTTAAACTTCAGCAACTTTTTATGAATTGTTGAGAAAGTACTAAAACTATTTTTGCATAGATTACGTTCACAAAATATTTATTATTGAAATGTTAATTTTTATAGTTTGCTCACTCATTTTATTTAGGTTAAATGATTTCATTTGTTATTTAATTCTGTAAAAAAAATTTAAATGAGTTTCTTTATTTTTATTTCTCTTAATTTAGTTTTTGTTTTAAAAACTTTGATGCAATTAAATTAATTTCGTTAATACTATGTGTCATATGTTAGTTTGTAATTTTTTTACTTTTTTAATAAAAAAATATCAATTTGTATAAAAAATTTGTAAAGATTTATATACAAATTAAATTGTTTGAATTTGGAAGGTTACAAAATTGTTTAATTTTTTTAAAAAATAATACTAAATAAAAGTACATGGACCAAATTGAGACAAAATAAAACTATAGGAACTAAATTGAAAAAATACAATGACATATGGTTTGACAGTGACATGTGACACTGTCAATGCCACGTCACACTGTCATTGTCATGTGTCACAATGTCAGCTTGACATGCGGCAACCCTTTTTATTTAAAAAAAATTAAAAAATATTTAAAAAATTCAAAAAAACCAGGAGCTGACATGTGACACCCTCTTTAATCGTGTTAATACGAAATTAATGACAATGACCTAATTGATTCAATTTTTCAAAAATAAAAACTTAATTGAGAAAAAAAAAATGAAGACCCAATAAAAAAAAGTCACCGAAAATAAAGACTATTTGAATAATTAAAACTAAAATAAAGAACAAAAAGATAATGATTAATGTAAAGAAAAATGGTGGCTACTACTTTTTTATTTTTTTGTAAGAAGTTCTAATTAATGTCGGAAAGTCTAAGGAGTACGGCTATTTACCAATGAGTCATTAACTAATTACAGAAGAGAAGATAAGACAACAGTAAACCAAACTCTTCAACATAAAAGGTTTGTAAATCTTTGCCACTTTTATGTTTGTTAACTTGTCCATATAAACAATATAAGATTCTACTCACTTAAAACTTCAACATAATTTTTCAGCAAAGTGTTACCAAATTCAATATCAGTTTGAGGTAAAATATGTTTAGAACAATTATCGCTGACGTATATACGAGATAAAATATGTTTGAATTTAGGGATTTGATGAAGAATGCAAGAGCCAAATTTGCAGGATCACCTTCATAATGGATATGTGACCTCTTTTGACAATGCATCATCTCTCTCTGTATAACAAAAACTTTTCCTGGCAGGGTCTAGGTTGAAGCGAATAATAGGACAAGAGTCATTATTGAGTACTTACCGACAAACAAGAGCTTTCGCTCAAAGGAAGCTTATAATGTGCTAGATAATCGCACTTAAATAAGAGATTATTAGAGTTGATGTCATCAATATGAAAGATTACAAATTAAACAATACACCAGTATAAAGATTCATAAATATAAGTTTTAAGTTGAGGATGTCATCAAGTTCTCTACTGTTGACTTGTAACTCATTAATGAAGATCTCCCCAGTATTTTCTCGTCTTTGATTTTCCATCAATCAAGTTAAATTTTGGACTAAACCATCAAAAGACAAAATACGTTTTTGTATTATATCATTATCGTAAAATGTCTGAATCCAGGAGATTAAATATCAATGTATTCAAGAACAAAATATCAGCACTCCGTATAATCTAGTTGGAAAAGGATAAGTTGTATTACTAATTTCATGGGTCAAAGAGGAGTTATCGCTCTGTATTTCCTTCTTCAAGAATGTAGAAGAGGCTTTGGACAGTGAACATAAAGGTGAAAACCCCAAGCCTCAGAAAAATGAATTCATGTCTTTGGGCACATAGTTACATCTACATTGTTGGCTACCATGCGTCGTCGGGAAGCGCTTGGACATGCTTCCAAGCATGGCTCCTTCAGGATGGTATCATCTTGTGGGGGAAGAACTCCGAATTTGAACTGCAATTTTAAAAGACGAGAGAGTAATGACAAGTACAAAGTTGGTTTTCAATAAAGATTACTTAATATTACCTGACAGCTGTAATCGCCAAAGTTAGGCTCCATAAGTAATGGAACCCCCATATGATCCTTGAAGAAGGTCTACATAGAAAAGAGTCAATACAGTCCTCTAGAGAAAGCAAAAACTTCGAAGCATGCATAATACGCTTACATCTGTTTATAACATAAAATAAAAATAAGCAGGTGTGTTGAAGAATCACTAACCTGTGTCGGAAACTTACAGGTGTTGGTACAAATACCAACACACTTGCTTTCCTCCAAATACCTGCATCTTTCCACATACACCTACAAGATTTACAAATACACTGCTTTGAATATTACAGATTTTTGGTATTATTTTACCAACACTTAAAAATGATCAAACACATTTAAAAGTACAAGTGCTCACCCCACTACTGCATGAGGTTCCATCTGTTAGATCAACAGAATTCACTTTGCAAGGGCCCATTAGCCATTGGCAAGTCAATACAGTAACCCTTGCTTCAAAACCAAAACGTTTTAGGATATCTAACCAAATTTCTTAGGGGAACATGAGGCAGGACAAAGATTCGGGATTCATCTAAAAGAATTGAAAAATGAAATATATCTCATCAGACTCACCAACCATCATAGCCGCAATTTTGCCTCCTCCTATAGGAGCTATGAGCATTTTATAGAGCTCCAAAAGATATGGAGGGAACAGAGACCTCAATATTCGTACCTGACACAAGTCGTCACAACAGGTAGCGGACTTACTTTCGGAAACATGACCATTAAAAATTCGTAACATACCATATAGACTCAACATGAGCTCAATTTGTAATGAACTTTTAATTTAATACAAGATTATCTCAAATAAAATCACACGCAAAAGAATTTTTCATTTTTACCGAATAAGCCTTTTAGGTTTTATTTGAGCCGAAAAGTTTTACTGTTTTCTACTTTACTACAAACGATTTTATCAATGAACATCTGTTGTAACATCTCCGACAGTGCAACCACAATGGAATAACTTAACTCACTTTTCGGTGAGTCCTACAGTGGCACGTGAAATTTAAGTAAATTCTCAAACACGTTCTGCAATTATCTAAAAAATGTTAAGAACTCTGATAAGAAAATTGCTTATAAACAACAATTCTTGATTTCTTATATAAGAATTGTCACGTCAATTGTCTGTAGCTTGAATTGTAAAACAGCACAAAAATTTGTTAAGTTTAAGACCTCCATAAACAGCTCTCCTTTCGAGACGCTTAAACAAATTAAATTGGCTATCTAATGTTATACACCTTCTCATCTTAAAGGAGCCAAATAATACTAAAATTCCAGTTCTAAGGGGCCAAACAATTTAGGAAAAATGATATAGCATATAAGAACGTTTCAGAAAAGGGGTAATTGAGAGAGGGGAGAAACAAATTGAAATACCGCTGCTTCCACGGTAGAAGAATTGGAAGTGCCCTTCATCATTAGACGATGCGCAACTTCAATTAGTCCATCATATCCAGGTTCCTTTGAGTCCCATCCAACTTCCTGTTATACTATTGACACCCACTCAGCTACTACAATAAATTAACCATCGCATGAGAGGAGCACTCTACAAGGTTTTCTTTACCTGTACCAATTTGTTGCGGAACAAATTGAGAAACATGTCATCAAACACCCCAGGCTTGTATTCAGGTTTTGCAGCTGCAATTCCCACTTGTTCCACCTGATTCAATCCAGGAATATGGGAATCGTGAATTGGCCAAAGCGAATTTTGTGGCACGAACATGAAAAACGAATGTAGAAGATACGCACCGTTTTGGAACCCGACGAAGGAGAAGAAAAGGAAACGCGAAAACGATGGTTCCGAGCACGCGAACACAGCACGGGCAATGGGGCAGCACCAACGACAATGCCTAGTGCCTTCATTTCTCTCTAACCGTAACTAAACCGCATAATCACTCCAGTTAAAAAACTCAAAAAAGACTACCGGTTACCGGTTTTTTCAACTGAAAATCAAAACGACGCTGCGTGGCGCGTTTTGATCAACTCTAACGAAACCCTTTTAAGAATCAATAAGAGACAGAGCACCCGATCCGACTGTGAGACGATCCAATCGACGGTGATGAATCACGCCCGTCTGATTTCTGGTGGAGTATGGCTCCTTCGGCAAATTTGCTCGGCGGCGGACAGACCAGTCTCTATCGACTGTTATCGGCGTTGGACGTAACTGTAGGTAGCGTGTCGGAAACTTTAGACAACTACATAATGCAATGCAAAGCCGTAAAAAAATGCAGAACTGGAAATATGCGTGGAGCTGCTCCGAAGGTATCGCAGATTCCAGTATGCACTCGACGTATCAAATATCAATTTATAATTTTTTTTTCTTGTAATTTTGATGTTGAAGTTTATAAATTTACAATGACTGCGGATAATAGAATGGATGGAGACGAGGAAAATTGACCTTTTCTGGAGTAATTATGCAGTGCAATTAGATCTTGTGTCCAAGACCAAAGGGGCGGTTGCGGCTGTGAATTTTTTCAGTGGTCTTCCTTCTCCAGTCAAGAACAAACAAGTATACGAATGGTGCTCTGTTGAACTGTTGCTGCAAGGAACTAGTGGAAGACAAGCCATTGAATTATTTTTACAAAATGGATGAATTGGGTTATGTCACTTCTGGCTTTCAACAATTTGATTTGTCTGTTTATGAGAATCGGTGAACCCCAGAAAGTGCCTGAAATGGGGGGCTAATGAAGAGGAGAAGCCTACCCTTTTCTACGTCCACGTATCATGTCTGGATGAAGAGCTGTGCCTCTTCGAACGATTTGATGCCGGTGGAGAGAGTTTACGAGGAGATGAAAACTGAAGATGAGGATGGAATTGGTTGGCAGAATTACGGCAACCTTGCTATTATTTATTTAAAGCTTAAGAACTTTGAGAAGGCTGAAATGATGCTTAAGATGCTGGAGAAACAAGAGAAGCCACGGCAGCGTGATGCTTACCATTGCTTGCTTGGTCTCTATGCTGTTACTGGTAATCTTGGAGAGGTTCATAAAATGTGGAATTCCCTCAAGTATGTCTCCTCTCTGACCAATTGAGCTATTTTGTTAAGCTTAGTGCCCTACGAAGGCTTCATGATAGAGGGCTTATAAAATGCTTTAAGGAGTGGGAAGCTAATTGAGTTAGCTATGATGGTGAGGTTAGTTAGTGTCAGTGTTAGTGCTTACATGGATCAGAACATGGTGGAAGAAGCTGCATTGGTGTTTGTGGGACTAGCAGGAGGAGCAAAAGGCCTTTGTTTAGGATTGAGGAAATGCTCATGTTGTATTTCTTGGAGAAACGTCACTTGGATGCTGCTGTGAGGCACTTGGAAGCGGCGTTTCAGAGGTCAAGGGTGATGAATGGCATCCTTCACCACAAGTTGTTGGCGGCTTTTCTGAAGTCATAGAATTCATAGGTCTCACAAAAATAATATTTCATTGATTAATGTTCTATCATGTACAGAAAAGCAACGGTCATATATACTAGGATGAAGAAAACATCCATACACAACAAAACGTAACAAACCTTACATGTAGGCATAAGATAAGATAACGGTAATAAATTCTAACAATAAAACATATTTATTTGGTATTATCCCTCAAACGGCAATGGGAGCATCGAACAGTCCTAGCTTGGAGACAGTGTGTGAAAGTTTTGGGATGGAGAGCTTTAGTAAACATAAAAGCCAGTTCTGTAGAAGAAGGAATTGGCAGCAAATGAAGAAGGTCACTTTGTTTGAGGAATTGTTATAAAACCTGTTATTTTATACTGCTCCATAATTAACTCTAGGTTTCTGCTTTTCTTCCTCCGTAAGAATTGGACTTGGTGGGCTGCTGATTTCTTCTCCAACGAATCACATATTGCGGAATCTTCTCCAAGGCTTGGGCTTTTCGTGCTGGTCAATTTACACATCTAAAACTCGAGCACCTCTTTCATTTCAAGGAAGGCACCAAAACAAACTTTCTCTTCTTGCTAATTCTAATATTCTCATAAATTTGTAAACAGCTTTTGTTGTAACTTAGGGGACTCGCACAATTCACCGCAAATAAGTCTTTAAGGACAATGATTTATAAGTTTCGGAAAATCTTTATTCGTATTTTTTGTCAGCTTATCTACAAAAATCTTAAAGACTTATAGCTGACAACAACTCAAAAACTGGAGAATCAAAATATTGCTTCTAAAACTTAGATGATCTTTGCAAAACTTTTCACATATGTATCGAAAATCGAAGTCTTCTTTGGTAAGAATTTTCGGTGCTGGCAAGAACGTGTGTCAACCCTTTTAGACATGCACAGTCACCTTTGCTTTTTCATCTCCAAACACAGACTCCGGTCTTCCTCTAAATTCAAAACAAGTTGAAGATTGGATTCATGCAAACAAAGTATGTCGACATACTTTACTTAGTGCACTTTCTAACAATTTGTTCGATATGTACTGTTCTTATAAGGAGGCGAAAGACATTTGAGATTCGTTGATTCTCAAATACATTACTGAATATGTCGTCAGACAAATATTCATTATTTGGGAACTACTACGGAAAACATTCTTTTACCGAATAAATTTGTTTCAGAGCTTTTGATCGAGAAATTATTACCATCATGGATTGATTACAAACAACAGCTGAAACACAGACACAAGTAGATGTCACTTTTAGAGCTTATCACACACATAATTATTGAAGATACCAATAGGAAGAAGTGTGCTATGGTAAAAATAAAGGTACGAACACAAACATGATCACAATAGAAAAAATAATTTTTGAAAATATTGTCCGAACGGATCTAACCCACTTTTAAGAAGAAAGGAAAATGCTTTGCTTGTGAAAAGTTAGGCCATCATGCACCACAATGTAGACACAGAGCAATAAACGATAATCCTTCTAGGGCAAATATAGTCGAAGGAGATGGTATTATTGTTGCGGTCGTTTCATAAGTAAATATGATGACAAGTGTGAGTAAGTGGGTGCTACTAGGCATATCTGTATAAATAAAAGGACTTTTATCTCTTACACTGATTTAGGAGATGAAAAAAAAAAATGTTTACCTTGGTGATTCCAGGACAACTCCACGGGAAAATTCTTCTCAAGTTCACATATGGAAAGACTCTGACTTTAAGTGATGTGCTACACATGCCATCAACTAGAGTCAATTTAACCTATCTAGCATTATTGGGAAAAGTGAATGTTAAAGTGTCATTTAAGTTTGACAATATTGTAATGAAAAAAAAATAATGTTTTTGAGGGAAAGGGATATTATGATGAAGGTCTCTTTGTACTCAACATTTATGAAAATATTAATGAATCTTCTTCTTCTGCTTATATGGTTGATTCATATGATATGTGACATGGTAGATTAGGACATGTGAATTATTCATATGTTATGAAATTACAACGACTAGGATTAATTAATATGCATGATAAATAAAGTAGCAAATGTGATATATGTGTAGAATCTAAAATAACAAAGAAAACATGTTATCCTGTAGATTGTCAAACGAAATTGTTAGGGCTAATTCATACTTATTTAGAGGCGGTAAAAATTATTTTGTAACCTTTGTTGATGATTATTCTAGATACACCAAAGTATACTTAATTAAACCTAAAGATGAAGCCTTTGATGTGTTTTTAACCTATAAAGTAGAAGTAGAAAATCAATTAAATAAGAAAATTGAGAGGATTAGATTAGATAGAGGTGAATATGTAATGTTTAATGAATTTTGTGTCAAAGAAGGTATTGTCGATGAAGTAACCCCACCATATTCACCTGAGTCTAATGGAGTAGCCAAGAGAAATAATAGAACTCTTTAGGAAATGATGAATGCCATGCTTATTAGTTTTAATGTACCTGATAACCTTTGGGGAGAAGCCCTACTTACTGCATGCTTCTTACAAAATAGAATACTTCATAAGAAAACTGATAAAACTCCATATGATCTGTGGAAAGGTTATTTACCTAACCTTAAATATCTAAAAGTGTGAGGGTGCCTAGCTAAGGTAATATTACTCGATCCTAAGAAAAGGAAAATAGGCTATAAAACCTCTGATTACATGTTTTTAGGCTATGTTGAACATTTATTGCAAGATCAACAATGGCATATGAGTTTGTTGCTCTTGTGAGGGCTAGTATTGGGGCAGAGTGGTTGAAAAAATTCTTAGCGAACATTCACTAGGAATGAAACCAACCCCATCAATGTCAATACACTGTAATTGTCAATCGACAACAACTATTGCGAAAAACAAGAATTACAATGGAAAGAATATACATATACAATTGAGACACAATTTGGTGAATCAGCTGCTAAAGAGTGAAACTATTTCCATTAATTATGTGAGGTCAGAACAAAATCTAGCAAATCCTCGACTAAACCCTTGGGAAGAAATATGATCTTAGAACATCGAGGGGAATGAGATTTAAGCCACTAGCAAACAAACAAGTGATGGTAACCCATCCTTTGTGATTGGAGATCCCATTAATAAGGTTCATATGGGTAAAAACAAGTCACTTATTAGTTCTGATAACACTAATTTGATTTTAAATCAAATATGTTCATTCCCATGATGTGTATGAAAGTGCTAAAAACTGTATTATTGAGAGGGTAAACTTTGTAATTAAAATTCTATATGGTGAATGAATTTTAGTTTGAACAAAGTTTTTGATGATTTTCATATTCTATATAGGTGGTGTATGATTTGCAGCATACACTTAATGAAATCACCTATATGAATGTCAAGTGGGGTCGCTTGCTTGGGATCTTAACATGATCTCTAGAGCACTCATGAATATCGGGCACACGCATAACCTAGTAAGCACATAACAACGATAACAACAAGGACTATGGGCGTGTATTGTGATTGATAAATCTCTAACACATGTCAAGTGTTCTTGGTTCATATAGCTTGTTATACCAACTACACTATGTTTTGAGTTTATCAATGTAAAACTGGTTCATATAGCTTGTTATACTAGCATTGATGCATTACATCTTATAAAATCCAGGATTTCCTCTTTCTTTTTCTTCCTTATCTTTTGCAATATGAGGGGGATTGCTATTAAACCTGTTATTTTATACTATATTGCAAAAATCACCTATTGCAATGGGTTTTGTTTCAATGTGTTGTTAGAAGCTGTTCCATAATTAACTTAACATTGATGCTCTTCTTCCACTACAAGAATCAGACTTCTCCCTCTTTTTGTGGGTTGTGATTTCTTCTCCAACGAACCACGGGATCTTCCGCAAGGCTTTCCCTTTTCGTGTTGGCCACTATACACATCCAAAACTCTATAAATAAAGCACATCTTTCATTCCAAGGAAGGCACCAAAACAAAACTCTTTCTTCCCCTCTCAAAAGGAAATATTATTCCACGAGCTACTTTCTCAGTTTTTCTTTCTTTTCTTATACTCTTTATATCCTGGGTTTCATTATACTTCAAAGAGAGATTACTTGCTAGTTCTGTTATTCTCAGAAATTTCTAGAACATTCTAGTTGTATCCTAGGGAACTTACATAACTCACTGCAGATAAGTCCTTAAAGACAATAATCTACACGTCTCGAGAAATCTTTGTTTGTGTTTTGTATCAGCTTATCTACAACACGAATGACAAGATAGTAAACTTCTACATGCTTTGTGCGCTCATGAAAAGTAGGATTGTGAGTCAGGTATATAGCAGATTGATTTCAAAAAAATAATTGAAATAGGGACAACATTAGAAAATTTTAAATCAATAAGTAAATAATGAAGCCACTACAGCACGACTCAGAGCTGCAAAGGCTCCGTATTCAGCTTTAGAGGAAGACATATTGTGATTTGCTTCTTGTTTTTCCAAGAAATTAATGAAAAGCCAAGAAATACAATATCTTGTCATAGATTTTCGGATTTCCATACAACAACCCCAATCATAGTCAATAAAACTAAAAGAAATGAGAGATGAGTTGGCAGAAAAATGAAGACCTTTAACAAGAGATCCTTTGAGATAATGAAACATTTTCGTGGAAAAATGATGAGTACCTATGTGATGGGAAACATATTGTCTCAACTGTTGAGTGACAAAAACTAAGATGGTGGTTGTAGGATACATTAGTTGACCAATCAATCAACAATAAACTTGAGGATTAGATAAATGAGTGTCGAAAGAGTGGTTTAGTCTGGTAGAAGGCTCCATAAGATTGAATACTCGTTTGGCAGCAAGCATGCCATTTTCTTCGAGTATTTCTACTACATATCTTCTCTTATTGAATCAATTGTCTTGAATATTTCTTTTAATGTTACATAATTATTTGAAAGAATATTGTTTATATGATTTAATAAATTTTTTAGTATAAATAATTATATAATTAATATTATAATTTTTATTTAAGTTAAAATAAATAAATAAATTTTAACTTTAGTATTTTTGTAAATTTAATTTATTTTTATAAAATAATTTTTTATCTTTCAAAATTATATAACACTTTTTATTTTGATATAGAATTTATCTTAGTTTTATTATTTAATATATCAATTTAGAAAACTTATTTTTATCACATCAATAGTGATAAAATCTTCACTTATGTATTTTCAATCTTTTTCCATCCCACCAATCTTTTCTTATTTTTTCTAGGCACTGTTATGTTAAAAATAAACAAATTTGTACCGGTTACCTGTTGTATCAAGGGACAATCGAAACGACGCCGTGTAACTCGTTTCTATAAACCCTATCAAAACCTACTATGGAATCGATCAAGAGAAAAATAACACCCCCGTCAGCTGTGGCACGATCCCAGATCAACGGTGATGAATCACGGCCGTCTGATTTCTGGTGGAGGATGGCTACTCCGTAGACTTTGCACGGCGGCTGAGAGTCCAGCAAAAAGTGCAAACCTCTATCGCATATTATCGGCGTTGAAAAAGACTGGAGGAAGCGTGTCGGAAACTTTGGACAACCATGTAATGCAAGGTAAAGCCATAAAAAAAAGAGAACTCGAAAGATGTGTCGAGGAGCTCCGAAGGTATCGCAAATTTCAGCATGCACTCGAGGTATAAAATGTCAATTAAAATTATTTTTGTGATTTTGATGTATGTTAAAGTTTATAATTTATGATGATTGCAGATAATTGAATGGATGAAGATGAGGAAAATTAACTTTTCCTGGGATAATTATGCAGTGCAATTAGATCTTGTGTCCAAGACCAAAGGGGTGGTTGCGGCCGAAGAGTTTTTCAGTGGTCTTCCAACTCCGGCGAAGAACAAGTATACGTATGGTGCTCTCTTGAACTGTTACTGCAAGGAACTAATGAAAGACAAGGCATTGAGTCATTTTGACAAAATGGATGAATTNGGTTATGNCANTTCTCTGGCTTTCAACAATTTGATGAGTCTGTATATGAGAAGTGGTGAACCCCAGAAAGTGCTTCACCTGGTGGAGCTAATGAAAAGGAGAAGCATTCCTTTGTCTTCATTCACGTATCATGTCTGGATGAACGCATGCGCCTCTTTGGGCGATCTTGATGGGGTGGAGGGAGTCTATGAGGAGATGAAGACTGAAGATCAAATTGGTTGGCAGACTTACAGCAACCTTGCTGCTATTTATGTGAAGGTTAAGGACTTTGAGAAGGCTGAATTGATGCTTAAGGAGCTGGAGAAACGAGTGAAGCCACGGCAGCGTGATGCTTACCATTGCTTGCTTGGCCTCTATGCTGGGACAGGTAATCTGGGAGAAGTTCACAGAGTGTGGAATTCCCTCAAGTCTGTCTCCCCTGTGACCAATTTTAGCTATATGGTTATGCTTAGTACCCTCCGAAGGCTTAATGATATAGAGGGCTTAACAAAATGCTTTAAGGAGTGGGAAGCTAGTTGTGTTAGCTATGATGTGAAGTTAGCTGGTATCTGCGTTAGTGCTTATTTGGGTCAGAACATGGTGGAAGAAGCTGCATTGGTGTTTGAGGGGCTAGCAGGAGGAGCAAAAGGCCTTTGTTTAGGATTGAGGAAATGTTCATGTTGTATTTCTTGGAGAAACGTCAATTGGATGCTGCTCTGAGGCACTTGGAGGCAGCGCTTTCAGAAGTCAAGGGTGATGAATGGCATCCTTCACCACATGTTGTTGGGGCTTTTCTGAAGTACTACGAAGAAGAGACGGATATGGATGGTGTTGATGAGTTGTGTAAGATTCTGAAAGCTAAGAATTTTGATGATTCCTGGATTAAAACTTGCATTAATGAGGCTAAAGCGTCTCCTGAAACTGATCCAAGATTGAAGGAAGATGATCCTCAAAACTATTGTGCGCAGTAGAACTAGACATCATGAGAAAGCAACTGTGTGCAGCTTGTAGGCGCACTTTATGATGCAAGTGATTTGGCAGTTATCTTGGTTTTCATAAGATTAGGAACACTTTTTCCAGAATCGTTTAGAATTTAATACTTCATTTTGGAAACCATTAAATGCTTTGGACTCTTTTTTTTTTTTTTTTTAATTTAGCTCCCTCCTTCACTCCTCCACCACCTATAAAAGGGAGCAACCCTATTCTAATTTTTAGAACGTTGAATATAAAGTTACTTTTCTAAAATTATAAGACTAGTATTCCTTAGTTTTCACCTTTTCTTTAAACTATTTTTTACCTTCTGTTTCATCTTGGTCTCACCTCTTTCGAAGAACCTTTTACCAACACCATCCAATATCAACAATAAAATCTCTTCATCTTTGATGGCTTCCGCAACCTTCATCGTTTCACATGGATTCTGTTCTTTGAAGAGTTTGATCAACATACCTTTTGAAGAACATCTCTAATTGAAGGAGCATCCTCAAAGTATTCTACTTCAAATAGTCTTTTTAAGGTACAAATAGTCTTTCTAAGGTACGTGACTATAAAACGAGTAATTTCTAATAAAATTGTAAAATCATTTCAAAAAGCAATATATGTATTAGTTTCTATTATTAATTAAAGATTAATTAATTTAGAATCTGGAACTAAAATATTGTATTTAATATTAGAGATCAATTTATATTTCATTCTTATAAATTTTTATTAATAATAGAAATTATTTTAGGCATTAATAATTTTTAGTTAATAAAATAGCGTAGAATAGAATTAATATAATAATAAATTACTTTTTGTCTCTAAGCTAATTATTATTTAATTATTTTTCCTTTTTTCTAAGTGTATACTAATATGATATAGCCTAATGTACGTGTCATTATGTGTTAAACCATACTTTCTAAACTAATCAATCCCATGAGTAGGTACATCGTTCATATAGGAAAAGTATTTGTTGTTGGTTAAACATATACTTAAATATCTTAATCTTGTATTTGGATAAGGAATACATAGTATTTGAATTACTTAGAAATATTTGTTTCTATCTTTGATTTGGTTAATTATGTTCAATCTTCGATCTAAGTCGGTTTGTCTCGACTTTCGATCCAAGCCCATTCATCTATTTTCTTAGCCATGGTTGACTATGCTCATCCTTCGTCATAAACTGAATTGGCTGGACCGTTGTGCTGAAGGTTGAGCTAAATTGGTCTAAGTCGAATGTCAAGACTAGTCGGTCTTGGTCAAAGTTTAAGACTTGTTTGCTTTAGCCAAAGGTTGAGACTAGTTGACCCTAGTCGTAGGTCTAGAAGACTCGGACTTGACCGAAGGTCGTGACAAGATGACCATTGCTAAAGATCACGGTGAGTTGACCATCAAGATGAGAATTTGAGACGAATGTGAAGAAGAATTGGTGCATATTAAAGCTTAAGTCGAGTAAGCCCATAGAATTTTTTTATCATGACTAATAAGGAATTCCAAAACACGTGGAGTTCAATTTCCTTCAATTTTGAGTGAATTTCAAATTATATTATTTTATTTATTTGAAATATCTTTTTAAAATTTCCCATTTCATTTTCTCATCAAAATAAGTCATTTTATTTCAAATTCTTCAAATAAATGAATTACTTTCTTAAATTGTCTTATCCAAACATAACCTAAGGGTATTATGATGTGGGTCTTTTCTATGAAGGTAATACTTAATGTACTTTTCCTAGATATTCATATTTGAACTATTTGAGTGATCTTGATTGAATATGGTTTATATTGAGTTATATTTTTTTTCATGGGAACTTGTTGGTTAATTTGAAACAATTATACAACTATAATAATTATATGCACTACTAAAACAAAATTTATGACTTTTACACAAGCAACCGAGGAGGAAATTTGGGGTTTCACTATTGACATGAGATTTTTAAAGAACTTTATTATCTTTTGTTATAGTCTAAGTGCAATTTGTTTGGTCAAAGTTCAATTTCATTATGTGCAAACCAAGCATGTTGTCATGTATAGTTTTCTTAGCATTAAAGTCCAAAAGATTGATATGAAGAGAATCATATTGAGATATTCACCAAACTTATTCTTAAGAGTATATCGGTACAGTGTTTGAAAGTTCTAAATGTTGATGGCTAGTAGCAGTCGTCTAATAACATTGTTTTAGAAGATGACAAAGTTAGTAATATTTGTTGAGTTTTGTTTTATCTCGAGTAGATCTTTTAATAACAGTGTATGGCAAATATTATTAGATAAATATTATCTATTTTCTGAAATATTAATGTTTACTTATATATTTTATTAGATATTGAATTTGTGTAGTGGGTTAGACTTTGTTAATTTTTTTAGGTTAAGTATATTTTTAATACATAAATTTTGATGCGAAATTGAAATTCATTAATGTCTAAAACTTTGATATATTTTGGTTTCCAAACTTAAAAAATGAATAGATATAGTCCTTTTAATCCAATTACAATAATTTTTTTTGATGTGATAAATGCATTTTCAACTGACATTAATTTCAATTGACTCACTAGCTTACTTAATTACAATTTTTTAAAATCTAAAAAGTATTACAAATTCTTTTGTAATTTAAATCTAAATAAATTTCACTTTAAAATGATATTATACTTCAAAGACAATTCAAAATAAAAAAAAGTACCGTACAACCCAAAAGTAATAAAAAAACAAGCATAAAACGAACAAATAATTTTCTAAAATTAATCATTTTTGTGTTACTCATCCATTTATAATATCAGAGTCTTGAATGGAGAAATCCATAATATATTTCTCTTGAAACATATTTTTTTATCCCCATCTACAACACAATAAAAAAATGTTAACTAATAGTATTAAAATACAAAATAGTAAATAATTAAATTAATTTAGGTGGGTTGATGAGCCAATCCGGTTCACCATGGGTTCAACCCGGATGAGTCGGGTTCTAAGTGGGCCAGATTGAAAATTGATCCGTATAAAGAATGACATGAGCCCGTATGGGGAAGTTACATGTGGTATGATTATGAGCCTGTATGGGGAAGCTACAGATGGAATGGTTATGAGCCTGTATGGGGAAACTATAGGTGGTATGGTTGGGTACAGGAGACAGACCAAGGTCCTTCATGATAATGTTGGGAATTCGTAGTGACTTTGTGTTTAAAGACGATGTTGGTAAGGATAACGTTGATGGTATAGTTAATGAGAATGTTGGTAATGATCATGGTGTAGAAATGATTCTGTTAGTAAGAAGATATTGTTAAAGACATTGATTTGTTATTAAGTTGAGTTGCTTCTTATGTACAAATTTTATTGTTATTTGTGGTGTTATGGTAGCTAACCCATATTTGTTTGTGTTTGTGGTTGTGCACGTGTTTTGCGATGATCGTATGACCCTTGGTTATACGGGAAAATGGGAGGTAGCAGATGTTCCAAATGCATGATAGAGATGCGAGAGTGGGGAGCAACCTTAGTTTATTTATAGTTTGAGATATAAAATTTCATAAATAATGTAATTGGATTTTATTTCTTGATTTCTTTTATTAATTTTGGAATTTTGTAATTGGATTATATTTTTGGTGAAGTTAGAACTTTATCTAAAATTCCGCAATATTTAAATGAAAATTTTTTAATTGGCAATCTTTTTCCGTGTTAAGAGGATTTTGAAATATCTTACTCTAAATATGATTTGTGACACTCTAAAATGGAGCGTTACATTTTTGGTATCAGATCTTGGTTTTCAAAAAGCTTTTGGGCTTTTGGGGAGTGAGTTCGACTAACTTTGTTGTGTGATTAATTATGATATTATGTGTGATTAGTGGTCTTATATGGTTGTGTTATATATGACTAAGGATGTCAAGCCCAGTAAGAACACCTACTCCTATCGATGCTACTGTTGAACTTGTAGAGGCTTTTCAACAGATAATAAAGGTTCTACATGGACAACAGGCGCAACTAGTGTAGTTGACGTAATAGACGCAACAGGTTTAGCCATCACCCATGCATCGGGTGGACATGAATAACTACTTGCGTCATAATCCCTCAAAATTCAATGGGAAGGCTACGTTGGACGAGGCCGACGACTGGATTAGTAACGAGAAGATTTTTAAGGTGATTGATTGTTCGGAGGGGTAGAAGATGGTATTTGCTACCTACATGCTACCTAGGAAGGCCGAGTATTGGTGGCGAGGTATGCGATTGGAGATGTATGCTCGTAGGGAGACCATAAGTTGGGAGCACTTAAGAGAAAGATTCCTAGAGAAGTACTTTCCAGTTAGTGCTAGCGGGAAGGAGAGTTCATGACCTTGGTTCAAGGGAACATGTCTGTGCAAGCCTATAAGGAGTAGTTTGAGTGTCTGGCTAGATTCTACAGTCAAAACGTGAGTTAAGAATGGAAGAGTAGAAAGTTTGAGAGAGGCTTCTATCATGACACATTGAAGGCGCTTATCCATTTAAAGATCAAAGAGTTTTTAACGCCTGTGAAGGAGGCCCTGGTGGCAGAGCGAATGAAGGAGAGCCAACATTGTGTGGTGAGACCTCAGAAGGGTAGTTTCTCTAGAGGTAGAAATCAAAAGAAGTTGTATGATAGGCCACAACAGAGAGGTTTTGGAGGCTTGAAATGCTTCGAGTGTGGAGGTCCTCACATAAGGATGAATTGTCTGAGATTGACAATTTCAAAGCTTGAGGAGAGGAAATGTTACCTTTGCCATAAGCCTGGACATTTTGCATCTTCATGTCCAAAGAAGAAGATACCAGGAGGGGCGCCGCTGACGTAGAAATTTTTTGGAGGGAAGCCGAAGGCAACAGGATGAGTATTTGCCATGACAGGGGCTGAGGCGTCTCAGTCAGGTAACCTAATCTAGGACATTTGTTTCTTGAATGGTAGATGAGTTCATGTTCTTTTTGACTCGGGTGCAACACACTCGTTTATATCATTTGGTTGTTTGGGGAAGCTTGAATTACATGTGTATGATTTAGGGTGCGAGTTGGTGGTTTCGACACCAACTCGGGGCAAGTTTCAACTAGTTCAGGTTGTGTTGGGTGTTCGTCAGAAATGGCGGAACGTAGATTCAAGGTTAACTTGGTGTGTCTATCACTGGAAGGCTTAGATGTAATTATGGGGATGGACTGGTTGACAACCAATGGTTTTCTCATTGATTGCGGTCAACAGAAAGTTATTTTTCCAGCAGAAGAACATGTGTAAACGATTACATCTCGAGAAGTTTTGCAAGATATCAGAGAAGGGGTAGTCTATTTTACGGTGATGGCAATAGAGAAGAAAAAGAGTGCATAAGAGCAGATTGTGGGCATCCTAGTGGTGGAGTAGTATGTTGATGTGTTTCCAAGTGAAGTTCCAAGTTTGCCATCTAGCTGGGAAGTTGACTTCGTAATCGACTTGGTGCTAGGGGCGAGACTAGTAACTATGGCTCCTATAGGATGGCTCCAATAGGATGGCTCCAACTGAGTTGACAGAGGTTAAGAAGCAGATAGAAGATTTGTTGGAGAAGAAGTTTATCCGGCCTAGTGTATCGTCGTGGGGAGCGCTAGTGCTTCTCGTGAAGAAGAAGGATGAGAGCTCGAGGTTATGTGTTGACTACCGATAGTTGAATAAGGTTACTATCAAGAACAAGTACTCGTTACCGAGAATAGACGATTTGCTAGATCAATTGAGGGTTGCCAGTGTGTTCTCGAAGATTGACTTAAGGTCTGACTAAATATGATTCGTGGCACTCTAAAATGGGGTGCTACATTTTTTTATATCAGAGCTCGGTTTTCGAAAAATTATGGACTTTTGGGGACTGAGTTCGATTAGCTTTGTTGTGTGATTCTGATATTGTGTGTGATTAATGGTCTTATAAGGTTGTGTTATATATGACTAAGGATGTCAAGCCCAATAAGAACACCTACTCCTATCGACGCTACCGTTGAGCTCGCGCAGGTTTTTCAACAGATAGCAGAGGTTCTAAATGGACAATAGGCGCAACTAGTGCAGCTGACACAATAGGCGCGCAACTAGTACAGCTAACGCAATAGGCGCAACTAGTGCAGCTGACGCAATAGGCGCAACAGGTTGAGCCAACACCTAGGCATCGGGTGGGCATGAATGACTACCTGCATCATAGTTCTGCAAAGTTCAATGGGAAGGCTACGACAGACGAGGTTGACGACTGAATTTGTAGTAACGAGAAGATTTTTTAGGTGATTGATTGTTCTGAGGGGCAGAAGCTGGTATTTGCTACCTACATGCTAGTTGGGGAAGCTGAGTACTGGTGGTAAGGTATGTGATTGGAGATGGATGCACGTAGGGAGACCATTAGTTGGAAGAACTTCAGAGCAAGATGCTGAGATTGTTGATAAGGGAAACACTGGTTTAGCTAACCTTAATCTCACAGTGCTTAGTTCACTCTGTTTTTTTATGATGATAACATATTATTAATAAGACATGTTTTGTGTTACATGTTTTGTTGCTTATTGATTAATATCTTGTTGAACATGCTTTATGTTGATTTTGATATGTGAATGAACATTTACTAAGCTTGTATATGTTACATCATTTCTGGTTGCACTACACATAATTTTGAAGAAGAAAACCGCATGCACTATTGTGAACTTGAAATGTGTGGCAAATTTGATAGTTCAAGTCGACTTCACTATTAATTGAATCGACTGAGACTGAAGACTTTGCACAGATTTTCAAATACAGTGCTATGTGAGATTTTGCATTGAAAAGAATTTCAAAATGTACTGACATGTCAAAGTCGACTGTGTGCGCTTTGCATTCGACTTTGTTACTTGTTTTATTTGAGATTATGTTATGCTTATGAGCAGTAACGACTATATTTTTAAAAGTTAGTTAAGCATTGAATGAGAGTCAACTGTATTAAATGAGGAATTAATTTGTTTGACCTGACAACTACTAATTTGACTTAACTGTTATTACTGTCAGAAGACAGTCGACTGTATTAGTAGCTTAGTTGGCTAAAAGAGCGTCTATTTTATAGAAATCAATAAATAAACGAGACTTGAGTTGTTTTAGAGAACTTTTGGAAATCTAACATTTTCATATTTTGTTTTAGATTACTTCTCTGTGATTCAGAGCTCCAAGAACTCATCAAGAAGACTGTGGTGATCATTCTTTGAAGAGGTTCTAAAGGAGATTTCTGCTGAGCTTACTGCTTGATCATTATCTGCACAATTGAGGTGTTCTCTGGTTGATCGTGCTGCATTCCGTGGTGATTGTTGTTGTACCTGTTGTGATTACAAGGGGTAGACTCGTGGAGTCCGGTACACTTTGAGGATTGTTCAAAGTGGGTTGTAGATTGCAGAAGAAGGGATATCTTGCTGCAAGTCTTACTGTTTTTATTGCCTATATTTTGGTTAGAGGGTTAGATAGGTATTTTATATTTTTGAAATGGAGGTCTCTATAAAAGCCTTGTAAAAACCTTGACCATTATAGTACATTTGCTTCCTGGGATTGGAAGGACACTGGATGTAGGCATTGAGGCCGAACCAGTATAAAAACCTGCATTTGAATTCTCTATCCCTACACTTTTACATTCAGTCGACTCTACTATTTACATAGTCTACTTTGATTTTCCGCTGCACTTAAATTTCTATTACTTGCGATTCAAGAAAATTTGTAAACTTTTATACTTTGAGAAAAATATTGCAAAAAGACTCTAATTTTGACAACTAACCAATTCACCCCCCCCCCCTCTTGGTGTTAAAATGAAGCCAACCTGTTTTTCAACACAAGATTCTTAAAGAGGTTTTGTTTCAACTGATCTACAACATGAATGACATGATAGTCAATTTCTACATGCTTTGCTCGCTCATGAAAGGTAGGATTTTGAGTAAGGTATATCGCATATTGATTTCAAAAAAATAAATTGAAATAGGGACAACAATATAAAATTTTGGATCAGTAAGTAAATAATGAAGCACTTGAACTCGACTCAGAGCTGCAAGGGCTCTGTATTTCGCTTTAGAGGAAGGCCGAGATATTGTGATTTGCTTCTTGGTTTTCCAAGAAATTAATGAAAAGCCAAGAAAGACACAATATCTATTGATATATTTTTGGGTTTCCATATAATAACCCTAATCAGAATCAATAAAACTAGAAGGAATGAGAGATGAGTTGGCAGAAAAATGAAGACCTTTAATAGGAGATCCTTTGAGATAATGAAACACTTTCATGGAAAAACGATGATGAGTACCCATGTGTTGGGAAACATATTGGTTCACCTGTTAAGTGACAAAAGTTAGGATGATGGTTGTAGAATATATCAGTTAACCAATCAATCAACAATAAACTTGAGGGTCAGATAAATGAGTGTGAAAGAGTTGTTTAGTTTAGTAGAAGGCTCCATAATATTGAATACTCGTTTCGCAACAAGCATGTCATTTTCTTTGAGTATTTCTAGTACATATTTCCTCTTATTGAATCAATTGTTTTAAATATTTCTTTTAATGTTACAAAATGGTTAGAAAGAATATTGTTTATATGATTTAGTAATTTTTTTTAGTATAAATAATTATATAATTAATATTAATTTTTATTTAAGTTAAAATAAATAAATAAATTTTAATTTTAGTAATTTAATTTATTTTATAAAATAATTTTTTATCTTTCAAAATTATATAACACTTTTTATTTTGATATAGAATTTATCTTAGTTTTATTTTTTAATATTAAAATTTAGAAAACTTATTTTTATCACATCAATAGTGATAAAATCTTCACTTATCTATTTTCAATCTTTTTCCATCCGACCAATCTTTTCTTATTTTTTCTACGCACTCTTTTGTTAAAAATAAACAAAATTGTACCGGTTACCTGTTGTAACAAGTGACAATCGAAACGACGCCGTGTAGCTCGTTTCTATAAACCCTAACAAAACCTACTATGGAATCGATCAAGAGAAAAAATAGCACCCGCGTCAGCTGTGGCACGATCCCAGATCAACGGAGATGAATCACGGCCGTCTGATTTCTGGTGGAGGATGGCTACTCCGGAGACTTTGCACGGCGGCTGAGAGTCCAGCAAAAAGTCCAAACCTCTATCGAATATTATCGGCGTTGAAAAAGACTGGAGGAAGCGTGTCGGAAACTTTGGACAACCATGTAATGCAAGGCAAATCCATAGAAAAAACAGAACTCGAAAGATGTGTCGAGGAACTCCGTAGGTATCGCAGATTTCAGCATGCACTCGAGGTATAAAATGTCAATTTAAATTATTTTTGTGATTTTGATGTATGTTGAAGTTTATAATTTATGATTATTGCAGGTAATTGAATGGATGGAGATGAGGAAAATTAACTTTTCCTGGCATAATTATGCAGTGCAATTAGATCTTGTGTCCAAGACCAAAGGGGTGGTTGCGGCTGAAGAGTTTTTCAGTGGTCTTCCAACTCCGGCCAAGAACAAGAATACGTATGGTGCTCTCTTGAATTGTTACTGCAAGGAACTAATGAAAGACAAGGCATTGAGTCATTTTGACAAAATGGATGAATTGGGTTATGTCTCTTCTCAGGCTTTCAACACTTTGATGGGTCTGTATATGAGAAGTGGTGAACCCCAGAAAGTGCTTGACCTGGTGGAGCTAATGAAAAGGAGAAGCATTCCCTTGTCTACATTCACGTATCATGTCTGGATGAACGCATGTGCCTCTTTGGGCGATCTTGATGGGGTGGAGAGAGTCTATGAGGAGATGAAAACTGAATATCGAATTGGTTGGGAGACTTACAGCAACCTTGCTGCTATTTATGTGAAGGTTAAGGACTTTGAGAAGGCTGAAATGATGCTTAAGGAGCTGGAGAAACGGGTGAAGCCTAGGCAGCGTGATGCTTACCATTTCTTGCTTGGCCACTACGCTGCGACAGGTAATCTGGGAAAAGTTCAGAGAGTGTGGAATTCCCTCAAGTCTGTCTCCCCTGTGACCAATTTTAGCTATATGGTTATGCTTAGTACCCTCCGAAGGCTTAATGATATAGAGGGCTTAACAAAATGCTTTAAGGAGTGGGAAGCTAGTTGTGTTAGCTATGATGTG
>NC_028358.1:29004031-29007729 GCF_000741045.1 Vigna radiata var. radiata
AAAGCGTCTCCTGAAACTGATCCAAGATTGAAGGAAGATGATCCTCAAAGCTATCGTGCGCAGGAGAACTAGACATCATGAAAAAGCAACTGTGTGCAGCTTGTAGGCGCAGTTTATGATGCAAGTGATTTGGCAGTTATCTTGGTGTTCATAAATACTTCATTTTGGCAACCATTAAAGGCTTTGGGCTCCTCTTTTATACTTTAGCTCCCTCCTCCACCTTGTATAAAAGGAGAGGCAACTATGAAATGTCTTTTTCTAAACTTTTTTTTTACCTTCCCTTTCATAGTTGGTCTTTTCAGGGTTGGTTTCAGGGTTGGTTTCAGGGTTACTTTCAGGGTTGGTTTCATCTCTGCCAAATTCTCCCGACCTCCACGAAGACTTCCCAGAATAATCGCTTCTCACACCTCCTGTGCGAACTCGACGCCACTGTCATCGACTATCCAAAGCATTACGAGGTTTGCCCCCTCCTCCCTCGTCGACCTTGCCACCGTGAGCGCGACGGCTGGCCCCTCTCGCCTTTCTCCTTGCTGCTTTCCTCATTTTCTGAAATGCACAAAGTGAGGAGCGGAAGATCCTGGAGATGGTTCACAGGGAGGCGCCAAAGGGGTGTTGTAGCTGTTGTTGGCGCTTAACTCGATGTTGTCGCAGTTGCGTTATGTGCACTATGTGGCTCGGAGGAACATTAGCACGGAGTGGTCGCTACTAGAGAGGGCGTTGTCTCCAGACTGTGTGATACTCAGAGGGTTTTCTAGGTTTGACGGGGGAATGGGTGCAAGCGGTTGTTTAGGATTTTTGGGAGGAATTTTCTTAGTAAAGGTTGGCTTTCCCCGTGGATGATTTATAATATACATAAGAAGAAGACGACTTTGAGGCACTATACGGTTAATGCTGGAATGAATGTGTTTGAGGCACTACGGTTGGTGCTGGAATGAATGTGTTGTGTTTTTATCTCAGGCAGACTCTGATATGATTAAGATTCAATCACATGAACAATTTTGACTTTTTTTCTGTATGAGAATTCAATTTTTCAAGATTTAAATACTCTTTTTGATTCATTATTTTATATTTCTCTTATTTGATGAATTTAGAGGAAATAAACTTGTGAGATAAATATTATCTTTACATTAAAAATATAATATATATATATATATATATATATATATATATATATATATATATATATTACATAATATTATGGAAGAAGAGTTATCTAACTTGTGCTGCTACTACTGCACAGAGATGCATCCATACTATATCAACAATGTTGGCCTGACTGCCAAATATCATACCTTCTTTGAAATGCTTGGAAACTTCAGCTTTTTGGTGATTAAGATTGACATTCAATGCTTAGAATAAGGGGATATGGTCTTGGAATGGGATGTAGTGTTGGAATGCGTGCATTTGGATTGGGATCATCAGCATGCCACAACATAAAAAACTTAACGCCTTCTCTTAAAATTAACGACAAGGATTGTATTGACTCAATTTTACAGAAATAGAGATCTAATCGAGCACTTTCAGAATACGAAGACTCAATTGAAAGAAACCCGTATAAATAGGGATATGTGAACCTATTAAACCTAAAGATTAATTAATTTAGAATTTGGAGCTAAAATATTGTATTTAATATTAAAGACCAATTTATATTTCATTCAAAAACTAATTATAAATTTTTATTACTAATAGAAATTATTTTTGACATTAATAACTTTTAGTTAATAAAATAGTGTATAACATAATTAATATAATAATAAATTATTTGTTTTTGTCTCTAAACTAGTTATTATTTAATTATTTTTCCTTTTTTAGTGTATACTAATGTGATATAGCCTAATTTATGTGTGTTAGACCACACTTTGTAAACTAATCAATCTCATGAGAAGGTACATGGTTCATGTAGGAAAAACATTTGTTGTTGGTTAAGCATATACTTAAGTATCTTAATCTTGTGTTTGGATAAGGAATTTTAACAATTTTAAGAAATTGAAATATATAGTATTTGAATTACTTAGAAATATTTGTCTCCATTTTTGATTTGGCTAATTTTGTTCAATCTTTCACCTGAGTCGGTTTATCTTTACCTTTGATCCAAGCCCTTTCATTTATTCCCTTAGCCATGGTTAATTATGCTCATCCTTTGTCATAAACTGAATTGGCTAGACCTTCGCGCTTAAAGTTGAGCTAAGTTAGTCCAAGTCAAATGTCAAGACTAGTCGATTCTGGTCAATGGTCGAAACTAATTTGCTCTAGCCAAAGGTTGAGACTAGTTGACCCTAGTCGAAGGTCAAGAAGACTCGAACTTGACCGAAGGTCGCGACAAGTTGACTATGGCTGAAGATCAAGATGAGTTGACCATCAAGATGAAAATTTAAGATGAAGTTCGAAAAGAGTTAGTACATATTAAAGCTTAAGTCGAGTAAGCCTGTATAATTTTTTCATCCTGACCAATGAGTAATTTCACAATGTGTGGAGTTTAATTTCCCTCATTTTTGAGTGAATTTCAAATTATATTATTTTAGTTATTTGAAATATCTTCTTAAAATTTCTCAATTTTAATTTTTTTTTTTAATTTTCACATCAAAATAAGTCATTTTATTTCAAATTCTTCAAATAAATGAAATACTTTCTTAAATGGTCTTATCCAATCATAACATAAAGGTAAGGTATTATGATGTGAGTCTTTTTTATAAAGGTGATACTTAATGTACTTTTTTTTATATTCATATTCGAACTATGCCAATGATCTTGATCAAAAATGGTTTATAATGAGTTATGTTTTTTTATCATGGGAACTTCTTGGTTAGTTTGAAACAATTATACAACTATAATAGCTATGTCCGTTATTAAAATAAAATTTATGACTTTTACACAAACTATAATAGTTATGTCTACTACTAAAG
Source organism: Vigna radiata var. radiata (assembly GCF_000741045.1). Taxonomy (NCBI): domain Eukaryota; kingdom Viridiplantae; phylum Streptophyta; class Magnoliopsida; order Fabales; family Fabaceae; genus Vigna; species Vigna radiata. The sequence goes on from NC_028358.1 coordinate 29,006,935, forward strand.
TAAAATTTATGACTTTTACACAAGCTGTTGAGGAGGAAATTTGGGGTTTCACTATTGACATGAGATTTTGAAAGAACTTTATTATCTTTTGCTATAGTCTAAGTGCAATTTGTTTGGTCAAAGTTCAAGTTCATTATGAGCGAACCAAGCATATTGACATCATATATAATTTTTTTAGCATTAGTGATCAGGTTGATGTCCAAAAGATTGATACAAAGAGAATCATATTGATATAAACTTATTTTTAGGAGTATATCGATGTTGTGTTTGAAAGTCCTAAATGTTGATGGCTAGTACACTAGTGCAAAAACGTTGTTTATCGTCACACAGTAGACGTCGATTAACGATACCCGCGACATATATTGATGACCGATGGCATTTCCGTAAATAAGTTGGCACTATAGGCGTCCAGTAGGTCTATCTCCGACGTCTATAGAGTTTTAGACATTGGCCCTTCAAACCTGGCGTCTATATTTCTGACTATTAGGTGGAAAGTCATTTCCTTCAACCTTATAGATGTCGATTCGTTTGGGCCCCGACGTCTATATGGCGGAAATTAATGTTGTCCACCTACCTATCAGACATATAGACGTCGATGCCCTTCTAACTGACGCGTATAAGTCTGCCAGGCAGGTGTTGACTCATTGGCAAGTGTACCAAATCGTTCAAGTAATAAAACTGGTAAGACCAGGTATCGTTTTCCCAAGAGACTTGTGCAACACATGACAATTCTTCCTTTTATAACTCAATTAGACATCAAAGTGCACAAAAACACAAGAAACTCTTTTTGGTATT
>NC_028358.1:29008484-29015418 GCF_000741045.1 Vigna radiata var. radiata
CTCTCCCAATCTCTCTAGGTGAAGAATGAAGTGTAGGAGGAGAAGAATGCCCAAAAATCGCGAGACCCATGTTTAAATAACCCAATTTTGACACATCAGCGGAAAATCGCGCCCAGCGCCCCCTTCTGGGGCACCCGGGCGCCATAAAAACACAAAACAGCGAGTCAAAGGGCGCCCAGCGCCCCCCAGGCGCCAAATCTGCAGAAAAACAGCAGCCAGGGGCGCCTAGCGCCCTTTTGGGGGCGCCCAGGCGCCATTTCTGCAGCCAGGGGCGCCCCAGCCCCCCTTTGGGGGCGCCCAAGCGCCATATCTGCAGCCAGGGGCGCCCCAGCCCGTACAGCTTTGACAGCATTCAAAAATTCAGGCTCTTGCGCGATTCCGAAGGCGTCCAACATGGGTATTTGCTTCAAATTGATCAATTATGGTCCCAAAACATGTTCTCTTGAGTTCTTGCTTGTTTTCCTCCACTAGAATTGCTTCCTAATCCTTTATTTTACACACTCAAACATAGAGATTAGAGGTAAAAACAAGCATATACTGCATAAACACAAGAAAACTAGAAAGCATACTAAATGTGAGGATAAAACAAAGTAAAAGCTATGAAGGAGTTGATTTTGCCACTAAAATGATGCTTAAATAATGGTAAGAATTATCATTATCAGCAGGTGAATAGTAACTTTTTCAGCCTTATAGACGTCGGATCCCGCCACATTAAAGGGGCCCCGACGTCTATATGGCGGAAATTAATGCTCCTCACCAACCTGTCAGACATATAGACGTCAGACGCATTGTAAATGACGCCTATAAGTCTGTCAGGCAGGTGAATAGTCAGTCTTTTCAGCCCTATAGACATCAGATCCCGCCACATTGACGTCTATACATAATTCTAGACGTCAGTTGCATCAGGTATCGACGTCTATAATCCTACCAGGTATGTGAAAAGTCATTCGTTTCCGCCCACGAGACGTCTCTTCCCACCAAGCCGACGTCTATATACAACAAAAATATTAATTTTTAAATCGAATGGACGTCATATTAGTCAGGTATCCAACGTAATTTTTATTTTAGACGTCGGTTCTATGTACAACAAACGTCTAATTTCTTGTTAAATAACACTGCGGACCAGCGGTTTGCGAACCAACACTTTGATCGTCTTTGCCTTTTCTCTCTGTTGCTCTGCATTTTCTTGGTAAGTTTCCTCTCCTCTGCCTTTTCGTTGTGTTTTGGTGCAGTTTTGTTGTTGTGTCTTTGTGTAGCGTAGTGCACCTTCTCCATTTGCTAGTTTCCTCATAAGGAAAACTTGCGGTTTTTTGATTTCTCGCGGCATTTCAATCGAAGGACGAACTTGGGTTGTTGCCTATGTCCATTTTGACCGCCAACGAAAAAGTATACGGTGAGAATATTCTTTTTCATTGGTGGTCGATGAAAAAGTATACGACCGTATTCTTTTTCATTGGCGGTCGGAATGGACCTAGACAACGATCCAAGTTCGTCTTAGGGTTGAAATACCATGAGAAGTCCAAAAGACACAACTTTTTCTTACGAAGAAACTAGCAAAGGAAGGAGGTGCTACTACGCTACCCCAAGACACGACAAAAACCGCACAGAACACAACGATCACTTTATAAACGTCGGTTAATGTACAGACCGACGTCTACATGGCAGAAAGACGTCAGTTAATGCAATGTTTGACGGCTTTATAAATGTCCAAAGTGTCACAAACCGACGTCTATATGGCGAAAAGACGTCGGTTAATGTAATGTATGATGTCTTTATAGACATCGTTCTGTTAACTGAACCGACGTGATGACAACCTCCTTAAGCTAGGTTGGGCCAAAGCTTAGAAGGATGCAAGGAGGTGTGTTTCCTTTGATGAATGGTGCGGAAATGTGGTGGCAAATGGTCCAATGATGATGAGTTAAGGTATGGATGGGGTAGAANCTCAAAGCCTCTAGGAGATATGGTGGTGGTGGTGTAGTGTTTGGTAGCTCTAAGAGAGGTTAGGCCAACTCAAGGAGGAAGGTGACTAGAGGGGCCTCATGGGTTGCTCTAGTCTTGATCTAAGATGAGTAGTATGGCCAAAAATGAGCAGCATAACATTACTCAAAATCAAAGATGAAATACAAGGGTGGAGACACCTCTATTTATAGGCCAAGGGTGTCTCCTTCTAACCCTAAAAGCATGATCTCCCACCTTTGCTCTCATTGGCCAAAAATGAGGCCTTCTAACCTCTCCAATGAGGAGGACATGTGGCCACTCACAAAACACAATCCTCTCCATTCCTAGAGTGCCATATGGCCACTACTAAAAGTAAATCCTCTCCACTCCTAGGGTGCCATGTGGCTACCATGTAAAAAGAAAATCCTCTCCAATGGAAGCATGACACATGGCACACACTTTTCACTTGGTTTGGATGTCTAACTTTAAGGAAAATCCTATGCTACTTAGGCCTTAATAGAATCCTTAAACAAACCTACACTACATGGCCTAATACAATGGCCTAAATTCCTACACTACTCTTCAAGCCTTGCTTCATAATGGCTCCAAAGGTGGTCCACAAGGTAGAGTTGACACCATCTTCAAGGATGACTTTAACTGTTTTGAAAGTGCTTGACCATGGCTAAGGGATTTTCCATCACGACGTCTATCGACGTCGCACCTGCTCAAAACCGACGTCCCATTAACGTCACCCGTATAGACGTCGGTTCTGTTGGTGACGTTAAAAGCCCAAAATAACTGACGTCTAAAACCCTTTCTGCACTAGTGGTAGTAGTCGTCTAACAACATTGTTTTAGAAAAAAGTTAGTAATATTTGTCTGAGTTTTGTATCTCTAGTAGATCTTCTAATAACAGTGTATGATAAGTATTATCAAATAAATATTATTTATTTTTTAAAATATTAATGTTTACTTATATATTTTATTAGATATTGAATTTTTTTAGTGGGTTATACTTTGTTAGTTTTTTTAGGTTAAGCATATTTTTAATACATAAATTTTGATACGAAATTGAAATTCACTAATGTTTAAAACTTTGATATATTTTCATCTTCAAACTTTAAAAATAAATGGATATAATCCTTTTAATCCAATTATATTACCTTTTTTTTTGTCAAATGCATTTTCAATTGACATTAAAGTAAGAACATCTCAAACAGTATAAACAACTTAAATGTTTATACGAAATTTGTTTGTCATATAAAATTTAGATTAAAAATACTATATTATTTATTTTTAAAGTTTCAAAACTAAGATATATCAAAGTTTTAAAAAAAACGAATTCTAATTTTGCATCAAAATTCATAAACTTTAAGATTATAATTAGTCTATATTTATTTAAATATAAATAAAGTTAATGCATTTGAATAATATGTAAGTGTAGATCATATTAATTATTCCTATTATTCATTTTTTTTTCTATACGAGCATTTGTACTCTAAAATTATGCAATCATCGTGTATATTCTTATGTGTTCGTTAATAAATAATCTTCTTCTTATTCTCTATTTTTTTTTTTTTTAGTTTTTCATGTGTGTTTTCTGTTGTCCATGTATTGTTTAGTATTTAAAATGTTTTTCAGCTTCTTGAAAGTATTGTTGCCAACCTTAGAACCATTGATTGCATAGAAGAATATACTTTGTATTTGAGTTTCAAAGTTGCATTTCTCATTTGTTCCACTTTATTTAGTTATGTAATATGGGGATCTTGCATGGGTATAGAAGCAAATTTTGTAACATAAATATCAGAAAACAGGTAAAAGATATACACCATTTTGGAACTTAAGAAAAAAAAAAGAAAATGAAAATAGTTTTGAATAGTTAAACACAACACTAAAAACAGGACATCACCGCCCGTAATAATGCTTAACACTTCTATTTCTCTCTATTGGTGTGTTTCTTTTAAAGCGTAAATACGCCGACAAAAAATTCAATAAAGTGAAGAAATTTTGAAAAACAAAACATTGAACTATTAAAAAAAAGAAGAAGTAATTTTTAATTGTTATAGTTTTACACACAATTACAAATAGACTTACGCAAAAAAAGTTAACACAATCAATAGTATAATTAATCAATTATGTCTTATTTTTTTTAATATTACACAATAATTAATTACATTTAAATAATATTGATTAGATGATTTAACAATATAGTACAACTAATCATATGATTAATGTTACAATTTTGATTGTAATTAAAATAAATTGATAAATTTAAATTTTAGTATTTTTATGAATTTAATTTATCATTTCAAAATAATTTTTTATCTTTCAAAATTGTATACTACTTTCTGTTTTTACATAAAGTTTATTTTAATTTTAGTTTTAAAAATATCAATTTAAAAAAGCTTATTTTATCACATCAATTATAACAGTGATAAAATTTTCACTCTTTTGCTTATTCATTTATTTTTCTCTACTTAAGAATGTACAAAGATATTATTACCTGTTACCTGTTGTTTCAAGTGAGAGTCGAAATGAGCTATTAAGATGAAAAACAAGTTGTTAATATATTAAGTGTTAGAATTCTTTGTTGACTTTGAATCAAGTGAAGTTTCTTTATGCTTGGAAACTCATATCATTATTCCACCAATACTTTCTTCCAGCTCTTCTAAGCATGGAGAGTGTCTTCTTTTCTTCCCCCACATTCATCCTCCCATATTTATAACAGTCTGCTTTATTCCCTATTTGGTTTAGAAGAAGCTTATTTCTGATAGAAGGTTTTCACAACTGCTGATATGTACTGTTTACCAAGGTTTTAAATGAAGAATTGCATCTCGGTTTGTATATCTAATGAAGTGGGCATGAAACTTATTAAAGATCATGAAGGAGGAAGGCTGATAGTGTTGGGATAAACTTAAATTTAAAGATTTATTATTTTATTAGTTTTGAGACTAGTAATATTTGGTTTGATTTTGATTGAAATAAAACAGGATGGACAGTTATGATTTTGGTTTATCTAGGTAGAATATTATTTTGTGATAGAATAAAGAGATTTTATTTTCAAGTGAGTTGATATTTTACTGTCAGTTTTTATTATTTGTAATTGGTCCAAGACCTAATTTACATCCATTTAAAGGTTGCTAAAGTTTAATAAAAATAACCCATAATGGATTGAAGAGTGAAATGATTTGTATGAGTCACGTTATGAGTATGTATAGTGTGTATAGTGAGATTTTCCCAACAAATAACACTGTCTATAAGTAAATGATAGAAAGTTTAGAATATTTGATTCCCATTAGACCAGATATTATGCATGTTGAGTGTTTAAAGGAAATTCATCTTTTAATTGTAAAAGGAATGCTTCGATATTTGAAAGGCAAGGCTAGTTATGATCTCTTCTGTTCTGTAAAAAGGGTGAGAAAACAGATTTATTTAGTTTTATTGACAGTTGATGATCGAGATAATAGAAAAAGTTATTTAAGATATGCATATATATTGAACTTAGGGTTATTTTTCACCATCAAATAAGTAAATAATTATCACTCTATCTAGGATTAAATCAGAGTTTATATCTGTAATAATATATGCATGTCAACCTATTTGGTTGAAAAAATATTTAAAAAACTATACATATCACAATAAAAACTAACAACAATTTACTGTGAAAATAGTTTAATAATCAAGTTTTTCAAATATTTTGTTGCATGGAAAGAAATAAATATATAGATATAAAAATATATAAGTAAAGTGGAATCTTGCAAATAATAAAGTAATTGGTTTGATTTACTGTATAAATGAATACAAAGTTGGTGATTATTTTATTAAATTTCTAAAGATAAATGTGTTTTAAAAAGTTAGGAAAGTTGTTTGGTGTGTGCAATTTGAAAAATCCATCAGCTTAAAACAATCATCTTTTTTAACAGAATATTTACAAATATATTATTTTAGTTTAAAAAGCTACATAGATGTGGGCCAAGTTGAAGTTGCGAAATTTAAGTTCAAGTGATTGGTTAATGATAACATCTGTAACAAATATTTTTATTATTATTCCAGAAATTTTATTTTTCGGTGGGTTGTGGATTCCTAATTTCTAACAATTAACTATTTGTATTTACTTATTTAAAAGATTTGAGTAGAGTGGGGGATGAATTTGAAGAGATTTAAAAGTGAATTAATTATTGTTTATTTGAATAAATTTAGAGATGAATGAAAATGGATTTAAAGATAAATAAAAGTGAATTTAAAGATAAGTGAAGGTGAATTTAGAAGTAAAGTTTATAAAAATTAATACAATATTTGACCGAAATAGATAAAAAAATGATTTAATTTGTATAAATTAAATATTATTAAAATATTCTTTATAGTAAAAGTAATATAAAATTATAATTGTTAATATTAGGTTTAATACCTATTTTGGTCTCTCCTTTGGGGAGGTTTGTGCAGATTGGTCCCTCTATTTTTCAAAAGTTCACTTAAGTCCTAAATTTCGCAAAAAGTGTTCAATTTGGTCCTTTTTTGTTATGGCGTTAAGTTTCTTAACGGCACAGATGCCAGGTGGATAGTTTGTGAGTACGTGTAACGTTCTGCTTTGCTACATGTTTAAAAAATAAAATAAATTGTGACATGGAATATTGGAAATAGGTTTAAATTAGAAATTAAAATAAAGGTTAAATTAGAAATTGGAATTAGGGGTAAAAATTCGAATTAGGGTTAAATTAGTTTGGGGTAAAAATTTCGATTGTGATTGGGAAAAAGATAAATTGAGAAATTGGGGGTTTCGTCTTCGTCGTCGTCCATCGTCTTCATCAGCGGTGTAGGAGTTGATTTCTTGAAGGTTGGTGATTCGCAAGGTTCGCAAGTTTCGTGGTGTGGTTTGCAAGGTTCGCAAGGTTCGTGGTTCTATTACTTACTCATTTCAATATTAATTGTTTGTGGTGTGGATGATTAAAATATGATTATGTTTGTGTTATTGAAAGTTAAAATATGATTATGTTTGT
>NC_028358.1:29018308-29023193 GCF_000741045.1 Vigna radiata var. radiata
TACCAATTTGGTTCATGAAATCCACATACGAGGAGACTTATGCATCCATAATTTATCCTGTGAATGGCCACCTCCTATGGGAAAAAACAAGCTTCCCTGATATAATGCCACCGGTCAAGAGGAAGATGCNTGNGAGGCCAAAGAAGAAAAGAAGATTGGATCCATGGGAGCTAACCAAGGATGGAACCCAGATGACTGTTGGTGGGCATAGAAAGAAATGTAGCATCTGTCGTCAANTGGGGCACAACAAAAAAATATGTCCTCNACGTCCACCCATCATAGANCCAACAGAACNAGCAAGTGACNAACCTCCTCAGCCACAAGAAGCACCAAGTGACCAACCTACCCAGCCACAAGAACCAGCAAGTGACCAACCAACTCAGCCTCCAGTACCAACACAAGATTCNGTGACAGAACCAACTCCACCAATACTAAGGAAAAAGTTAACAATTAGAAGAAACGTTGCATAGATTGAACTCTCTGTCTTTATTGAGAGTGTGTCGGACAGTAGCTAAGTTATTATGTATGTTATTTGATGTTAGACATTTTATCTTTCATATTTGAATTTGGACATGTTATGAATTTNGTGATACCAATTATGGTAGTATCTTTGTTTTGAATTTAAACATGTTTGACTAGATGTACTGAAAATTATGTCTCAAACTGCTGTTTGAATGTTCTTTTATGTTTAGGTTTCCTTACCATGCACAGGAATTATGTTCAATTTAAGGGACCAGTATGCATAATTTTTAAGTAAAAGGGGGACCAAAATGAACAATTTTAACCAAAAGGGGGACCAAAATGAACAACTTAAAATGAAACTGAGGACTATTACGAACTTCATTCAACTAACCCAGATGGTTCAAGTTATATTACAACACCAGCTCATAATACACAAACACCACATTGATTCAAGATTGCCCACCTAACATCAACCTCAGGGCACTCAAAACATTACAACATGAACTCAAAATACATGAACACAACGTAAATTGCACATTCGTCACCTAACATCAACCTAAAAACAACCCCAATATGATGATGTTAAGCACAATGACAACAACCCCAACTCCAACTACTAACTTCATCTTTCTCTGCAACTCTTTCACGACACTTTCCATATCAGTGATCATCTTGTTGCTTTGCCTCACATTTGCACCATCTCTATCATCACCGTTCTCTTCACCAAACCACTTGAAAAAGTTACATGACATCCCACTTGTAAATGCACCCTATTACTCACAAAAAACACAAAAAACTGTCAACATAGGATATCAATTAAACATAAAAGTGACTTTGCTATTACAGAAACCTTATAATGACGACATGCCCAAAATTGCCTCCCAGCATTCCTTGCAGTTTTTGCAACTTTCACTACAGCAAAATCATCACAGTAGCAAATAGGGGTTATCCCACCACCCCTCGAAACAGCACCCTGTGATGAATGTGAAGCTCCTTTGCCCGTTGTCTTCGAACAAGAACAACCACTTTGTGAAGAAACCATTCAAAACTCTAAACCCTAACCTTCTCACTGTCCAAAACTCTGGAGCAAATGACCACAAACCCTAACCATGACTTTTAAACTTGGGAACAATAATCATCAATCACTGTAACAGGATCAATTACCCCTAAATCNTTCTCTAATCCAACCCTAAGTATAAACATTTCCACGTAATCATTATAATTTTTTTAAAAACAATTAACAATGCCAAATCAGCAGATGATAGCCACCTGGCAGCTGTGCCGTTAAGAAAGTTAATGTCGTTAGCAAAAAGGACCACTTTGAACCGTTTTTGCAAAAGGTAGGACTTAAGTGAACTTTTGAAAAAAAAAGGGACCAATTTGAACAAACTCTCCCAAAGGAGGAACTAAAATAGGTATTAAACCTTAATATTATATATAATTATAAAATTATTATAAAAATTTAAAAAAATAAAAATTAATTTTTAAAATTTCATTATTATTATTATTATAAGAGAAAAAATATGAAAAATATAACATACAACAAGACAAATACGTAAGAGTAAATATGTAAATTGATTCTAATTCCTTGCAAATCATCCCATATATAGGATGATTGAAAATGGAAAGATCCTTCAATTTCCTTCTTTTTTTTCCTTTCTCGCCAATCAAGTGAAGAGGCAAAAAGTGAACAAAGCTCGCAATTAAATATGACTGTATGCTATTTCTTTTTTTTTTTTTTAACTTTTTTTTATAAAAAGAAAAACATTGTTAGCCCCGTTGTGATTTTGCCAACTTGATTAAGTTATTATGGGTCAACTTGAATAAGTCTAGCTTGAGTCAATGTAATTAAAATGAAATATTGGTACATAAGAAGCTTTAGCAGGTTCCATTCAAGCCTTTAACTCAGCTAGCAAATTTCCTTAATTTTCTCAAGACTTCCATTATGTTTCTCTCAAGTTCAATGAACCAAAGTGTAATTGCAGCTACAATTACAACTCCAATTAATCTAGTTCTAGCAATTTCCTCCAATTCTTGTCCATATTTCAACTAGAAATTCTATCTTGTGAAATGCACCAAATTGTACTATCCATTACAACAGCAAATAATTAAAGTTTGAAAACTAAAATCACAAAGAAATAAAGCAACTAAGATTCATATTAAAAGGAAACATAGCTGACTTACAAAAACTAAGGCTACAATAACTAAAAATAAGAAACTAATATTAGAAATTAAAGTCGAATTCTATCACCTAAAAGAAACTAGAATTATCTAAATCAAGAAATAAACCAAAAAGTAGCCTAAAAACACTTCAATAACATAAATATGCAAAAACAAAGAAATTTACTCTAGAAACCAAATTTGTCCTAAAAACTGGACACTAAACTCAATCAAAAGAGATGCAATTAGCTTCGAAAAATTTGAACAAATTGAGACTCGTCAAAAGGCTTTTGTATTCGAGCTTAAGAAGAGTGGATGTATTGAAGATAGTCTCTTATGTTACTAATTAAAGCAAAAAAATTTAATATCCTAAAAAAATATATTGTATTAATTATTTGTTAATTTTTTTAATTCTACTATTTGAAATAAATTTCACAAAAAATATGTTATTCATAAATATTATTTTATATTATTATTACTATTAAAGATAATTTGGTATTTTTAATTTCTATTTATTAAAATATATATTTCTTAATTTATCCGTCAAATTTTTTAAAAACTTGATTTTCAAATTCACTCTCAATCATTTCTAAATCTTTTCAAACAAACAACACATATTTTACACAACCTTAAACTTTGATTGAGCTAAAATATTGAGGAGATATTTGAATTATATCCTTTCGAGCTTTATGTTCCTTATAACCTCAAGATAAGAGGGTTATGAGAGTGTTAAACCCAACGCTGATTGGTTCCATAAACCTAATGCTAATTGGGTCAATAAAATAGTGTTGTTGGTGTTCATATTTTGAAATATATCCTTTTAAGCGTTATGCTCTTTATGCATAGATTAAGAAAATGTTGTTAAGTCCAATATCAATTAGTTTCATGATGTTTTTCACATCTTTCTCTTACTTCATTTCATTCTTTTTTACGTCTTCCTTTTTATAAACTTTTTTTATCTTCCAATTTTGATAGCCTCAACAATAATATAATTAATGTTAAATAATTTTTTCAATGTTATTAAATAATTAACCATATCGAAAGAATATTATTTATATGATTTAATAAATTTTTAGTATAGATAATTATAGATAATGATATTTAAACAACATTTTTTTTGACAACATTTGAATATTGATTACGTGTCAATATGTGATTTGGTTAAAAATTACTCCACAATAGTATTTATGATTATTATTATTGATTGTGGAGTAATTTTTGACTAATCACATATTGACACATAATCAATGTTCAAATGTTGTCAAAAAATGTTGTCTAAATATCATTATCCGATAATTATATAATTAGTATTATAATTTTGACTTTAAGTAAAATAAATAAGTAAATTTTGATTTTAGTATTTTTATGAATTTAATTTATTATTTTTTTTTAAAAAAATATCTTTCAAAATTATTAACACTTTTTATTTTGATATAAAAATTATTTTAATTTTGGTTTTAAATATATCAATTTTAAAAAACTTATTTCATCAAATTATGTTAGTGACAATTCTCACTTGTCTATTTTCACTCTTTTTCCATCATACCAACTTTTCTTATTTCTCCTCACTCTTCAGTTAGAGTACACAATATTGTTACCGGTCACCTGTGGTTTCAAGGGACAATCGACACGACGCCGTATAGCGGGTTTCGATAAACCCTAACAAAACCTACTCTGGAATCGATCAACAACAAAAATAGCACCCGCACCAGCTGTGGCACGACCCCAGATCAACGGAGATGAATCACGGTCGGCTGATTTCTGGTGGAGGATGGCTACTCCGGCGACTTTGCACGGCGGCTGATAGGCCATCAAAAAGTCCAAACCTCTATCGAATGTTATCGGCGTTGGGCAGGACTGGAGGAAGCCTGTCGGAAACTTTGGACAACCATGTAATGCAAGGCAAAGCCATAAAAAAAGGAGAACTCGAAAGATGTGTCGAAGAGTTCCGAAGGTATCACAGATTTCAGCATGCACTCGAGGTAAAAAATATCAATTTAAATTATTTTTGTGATTTTGATGTATGTTGAAGTTTATAATTTATGGTGATTTCAGATAATTGAATGGATGGAGACGAGGAAAATTAACCCTTCCTGGAATAATTATGCAGTGCAATTAGATCTTGTGTCCAAGACCAAAGGGGTGGTTGCGGCTGAAGAGTTTTTCAATGGTCTTCCTCCTCCAGCCAAGAACAAGTATACGTATGGTGCTCTCTTGAACTGTTACTGCAAGGAACTAATGAAAGACAAGGCATTGAGTCATT
>NC_028358.1:29023973-29032486 GCF_000741045.1 Vigna radiata var. radiata
TGGCATCCTTCACCACATGTTGTTGGGGCTTTTCTGAAGTACTACGAAGAAGAGACGGATATGGATGGTGTTGATGAGTTGTGTAAGATTCTGAAGGCTAAGAATTTTGATGATTCCTGGATTAAAACTTGCATTAATGAAGCCAAAGCGTCTCCTAAAACTGATCCAAGATTGAAGGAAGATGATTCTCAAAACTATCGTGCGCAGGAGAACTAGACATCATGAAAAAGTAACTGTGTGCAGCTTGTAGGCGCTGTTTATGATGCAAGTGATTTTGCAGTTATCTTGGTTTTCATAAGATTAAGAACACTCTCCAGAATCGTTTAGAATTTAATACTCCATTATCTGCATATGAACTCTCTCATTCTCTACGAAACCTGTTATAGAGAAGCATGTGAGTACCAAAAAAAAAACATGGAAAAGAAGATGCTAAGTAGCTAAATGATAGGGGAAAAATAAAGCAGAGAGGTACGATTTAAAGTCATGTACTTAAGGTGCTCTAGTAAAATAAAAATAAAAACAGTTCGACCCAACGAATGAGAGGTTGTGTGATTGAACTATTCTGAACCAGCGAGAAAAAATAGTGTGAATCTGTTAGCTAATAATTTGATCCAGTTACATATTATTAACTAGAATTCCACCAAAACTATATTAGTTAGGTTTAATATTTTTGTAAGTCCTTATTTTCGCCCAAATTAGGTCTCTTTCTTTTTCAACTTTTCAATTGGGTCCTTATTTTTGTAAAATTTAAACAATTAGAGATCTGCCGTTAAATTAAACAAACGACCGTTGTTTAATTTAACCTACGTGATATGGTTAGTATATTCTATTAATCTGACGTGGCATTAAAAATCAATTTGAATTAATTTTTATATTAAAATATGATTAAGCAAAGTTAAATCAGATGACTTGAAAGGGAAAAAAAGTCTTCTTCCATTAATCCCTTTTCTTTCAGAACCCTAAAACCCCTTCTCAACAATGAAGCCAACATCATCTGCATCCTCCATTCAACATCGTCTCTTTCAAGGACTTGGTCATCATCAATAAGATTAACATCTCCTTCAAGGTCTCACTTTTCCATTCTATTCTTCTCCATCGCAATCTATTCTTCTCCGTCGCAGCCCAAGACGCTCTTCGCCTTCGAACAAGAGGATTTCTGATAGTGGCGGCGACCAGCTCGTTGATGACAACGCCGCGCCAAATCGGAGAGGATTAAAATTGTCCGTTGGGAAAAAATGAGAAGGAGGGATGATCTGTAATTTTGTTGTTGGATGAGTGTGTCGATTGGATTGGAGCGGAGACAATCGAAGTGCAAATCAAGGGATTCATCAATTATGTTCTTCAGATGAGTCATCACAGATACAACAGATGAGTTGTGAAACTGTGTGGTGAGAAGTAGCAACTCACGGGATGCTCTTTGCTCTGCGGGATTTTGATTCGAAACTCACAGGAAATGATATTTTGCATCCACAACACTCTTTTGGGTCCCGCCCTCACCACCTCCACTAATCACTCCGCCCTCGCAAACATCCTTTTCTTTTTCGCAACATACACCAAATCACTCATCTTGCTTTTGGTTGTGGGGTAAATGGTGTTACGAATAAAAAATACAGAATATCATTTGCTGCTTTTTTTTTTCGCTTAACTATCGGAAAAGACTTTTCACTCAAGTGCCATTCACATACGACAAACAAAGTATACATTTTTACATAATCTTTATTTGGACTTTAAAATGACTATTATTCTCCACCCTAAACCTTACTACTACAAGCGCCCCTGCTTCTCCTCGTGGACATGCCTGGACTTGGCAAAGAAAAAGAGATATGTATATCTCTATCAAAGATCAAGTCATTTCACAAATTGGGTATCAATCTGGGAATTTATTGATGTTGGGTATCAATTTGGGAATTTCAGCGGAACAACTGCCTTGTCCATTGTTAGACAGGTAAAGGGCTTTTGGGGTTACCAGATGAGGAGTTACCAGGACTTGCCATGTCAAGGGCTTTTGGGAAAATGACTTGATCTTTGGACGAACCCCAGAAGAATCTTAATCCCTAATTCGATAAAATAAAATTCCTCGTAACAATTCTCGTTTATAACTTTCATTTTCTTTTTATTTAAAAAAATGAATTATTCATGTGTTTCAACTGGCCATGTCAGTTAACAAAATGACTACTGCGTGCCACGTCTAATTCTCACTAACACCGTTAGAGACAATTTAACGGAAAAGATCCAATTGTTTCAATTTTCATAAATTTGGAACCCAATTAATATTTTTTGAAAGAAAGGGACAAAATTGAGATTTCACGCGAAAATAGGAATTTCGTGAGTGATTAAACGTATTAGTTATTATGTTCATGTTGTTATACGACCTCAGTTTTGAAGTAATAGTCTTTTAAGGTACCAGAGATAAAACGAGTAACTACTAATAAAATCATTTCAAAAAAGGATATATGTATCAGTTTCTATTATTAATTAAAGATTAATTAATTCAGAATCTGGAGCTAAAATATTTTATTTAATATTAGAGATCAATTTAAATTTCATTCAAAAATTAATTATAATTTTTTATTAATAATAGAAATTATTTTAGACATCAATAATTTTTTGTTAATAAAATAGTCTTATACAATTAATATAATAACAAAATACTTTTTTCTCTAAACTAATTATTATTTAATGATTTTTCTTTTTTTAGTGTATACTAATGTAATATAGCCTATTGTATGTGTCATTGTGCGTTATACCAAACCTTGTTAACTAATCAATTTTATGAGTAGGTACATGGTTCATGTAGGAAAAACATTTGTTGATTAAGCATATATTTAAGTATCTTAACCTTGTGTTTGGATAAAGAATTTTAATAATTCTAAAAAGGTAAAATATATAGTATTTGAATTACTTAGAAATATTTGCTTCATTTTTGGATTTGTCTAATTTGGTTCGATCTTTGATCTGAGTTGGTTCGTTTTGACCTTAGGTTCAAGCGCACTCGTCTAGACCCTTAGCCATTGTTGACTATGCTCATCCTTTGTCACAAATTAAATCGACTTGACCTTCAAAGTTGAAGGTTGAACTAAGTTGGTCTGAGTCGAATGTCAAGACTAATCAGTCCTTGTTAAAGGTCGAGACTAATTGGCTTTAGCCAAAGGTTGAGAATAGTCAACCATAGTCGAAGGTTAAGAAGAGTCAGGCCTGTGACAAGTTTGCCTTGGCTGAAGATCAAGATGAGTTAACCATCGAGATGAGTTGGACAGATACGAAGGTCGAGAATAATTGGTGCATATTGAAGCTTTAGTTGAGTAGGCCTGCAAACTTTTTTTATCTTGGCCAATAAGGAATGCCACAATGTGGGGAATTCAATTTCCTCCTTTTTGAGTGAATTTCAAATTATATTATTTTAATTATTTGAAATACCTTCTTAATTTTTTTTCAATTTCTATTTAATTTCCTCACAAAAACAAGTCATTTTACTTCAAATAATTTCAAATTCTCCAAATAAATGAATTACTCTCTTAAATTGTCATACCCAAACATAACATAAGGGTATTATGATGTGGGTCTTTTCTATGAAGGTTATACTTAATGTACTTTTCCTATATATTCATATTCAAATTATGCCAATGATCTTGATTAAATATGGTTTATAATGAGTTATGTTCTCGGTCATGGAAATTTGTTGGTTAGTTTGAAACAATTATACAACTATAATAGCTATGTTCACTACTAAAACAAAATTTGTGGCTTTTACACAAGAAAAAAAAGGAGGAAATTTGGGGTTTCACTATTGACATGAGATTTTTAAAGAAGTTTATTATCTTTTGTTATAGTCTAAGTGCAATTTGTCTGGTCAAAATTCAAGTTCATTATGAGCGAACTAAGCATATTGATGTCATGTATAATTTTCTTAGCATTGAAGGTCAAGTTGATGTCTGAAAGATCTAAACTCCATCTTCTTGAATCACCATTCATGTGAGTAAGGATGACAAAACAACTAGCACCCTCTTTGGCCTCTTGCCACACCTGACATGACGACATCTCTAGTTCTTCTTCATTGGGAAACAATCACTTTTTTTACTACAATCTATAAGAATACAATTGGCAGATAACCAATCCATTCCTAAGATTACATTCAAATCTTGTAAGGGTAAGCATATGAGATTCACTATAAACTTATTTCATTCCACCACCACTGAACATTTAGCACAAATAGCATACATCTTAATTAACTAGAAGCAGGAGTAGATACTACAAGGTCATATTGCAGCTCTCTAACCGACAAACTCAACTCTTGCAAACAATAGTTTGACACAAAAAAGTGTGTCACTTGTGAATCAAACAACATAGATAAGCTTCTATCATAAATCAAACAACTTCCTACTATGAGATTACTTGAAACAGATGCCTTTGCCCTTGACATGGCATATATTATGCCTAAATCTTGCGGTTTTCCACCCCTACTCTGTTGTGGTTGCACTAACTGTCATGGTTGGGTCACCAAACTCCCCTTAATTGATCCCCCCACTATGAGAAAACCCCCTAGACCCTTGAGATGTAGGCCTTGAATAAGGCTTCTTCTTCTCTACAAAACCTAATATTGACTCAGATGACCCTCCAACTCTCTAAGGCTTCCCTTGTTGCTTTCTACCAAGGCAAGAAATTTCTTGATACAAAGAGCAGCTACCATCAACTTAATATCTCCCCTCAAACCATTTTCAAATTTCCTACATTACCATTCTTCGTTTATCTTCTAAGTATGAAACCAAATCAGATGTTTGAACCTTTTAGTATACTCAGATACAGACTTCCCTCCTTGGACTAACTGTAAGAACTCCACCTCTTTAGCAAACCTCACACTATTAGGAAAATATTTTGCATAAAACTTCTTCTTAAATATCTCCTATGTGATAGTCTTTCCACCACTTTCCAACAACATCTTCATGCTACCCCACCAATGACTCGTTTCTCCAATAAGCATGTACTTAGAAAATGACAATCTACTTTCTGTTGGATATCTCTTTGCATCAAAAATTATTTCCATATCCCTCATACACTGGTCTGCCTCATCAGGACTCGTCCTGTCATCAAACTAGCTAAGTGATGTTGTAGAAAATTCTACAAACTAAATTCTTGAGCTTGAGAAAAATGAGTCTGAGAAGGCCCAGCTGCTGACCTTGTATCACTCATCTAGTTCATAGTTGTCATGTATTGCCTTTGGGATGTCTCAATTGACACCCTAGCAGCTCCCAACTAGAATAAGGTTATCGTATTCTGCTGAACCAATGATGCATTCTGCTGCTGCATTGTCGGCACAAAGGATTTCATCATCCTTACTAGATTTGGCACATCCGAATTTGTGAGTGATGATGGAGGAGGCCTATAGGTGCCGTACTCCGATGACACAAACAAAAGTCATCAGTTTAACTCAAATAATCTAAAATACTATCTAGACACAACTAAGGGTACACAACAAAAACTTGGTACACTAATAACCTACAGGTTTTCTAAGGAAAAACTGCTCTAATACCAAATTTTAACATCCCAAATTATCGTTTTAATACTATAAGAGAAATTATCACATCTTTCTAAGTTAAGAATAGTTAACCAAAAAGGACATATAAAATGTTATTACAGTTATCCAAAAAATAACTATAATTCAAACTTGATATACAAAAGTTCTATTTCTAATATTATCTAAACATTGAACTAAAGGTTCAACAAAAATCAGGATTTATAACAATACAAGTCTAACTATCTATACACCAACATCCTCCACTCTCAACGCTTAATCAACTGAAACATCCTCCTTTACTCACATCAATCAGGTGATTACTGCCAAGGAGAAAGATCAAACACAATAAAAAAAACACAAGCAACAAAGTAAGCTAATTTTAAAAGCATCACATATACCATTAATAAAAATCATAAACATTAAAAGTTCAATATCACATCCATTAAAACCAATTACAACTTTACCTACATATATCTAGACTCTAGACATGATCATTCAAATACATGTATTGGTGTCGAACTATTAGGGCACCTGCACATGTGTGGTGAAACAACATACCACCCAAACTGCCATACAATGTTAATCCATCAAACACCTATGGTCAAACATACTTGGGGTTTTAGACCTTCTGCTACTCCTCACCACATAACTACCACTCTTTACTTGAGATTGGATAACTATTGGAGTCGAAAACATTCCCCCATTTCAAAACTCTTACCGCAATACATTACACAAGCACAACCCAAGGTTATTCCCCATGGAATCCCCTTCCACAAACTAAAACCGAATACACTTTCGTCATTTTCATTCACAAGACATTCACAACCTTATTGCCAACTCTATATAGCTTTATAAACATACGTACATTAAAATGCATATAAACATTTACATCAAGCTTAGATGTCAAAATAACATTGGAGAAACCATAGAATTATAATAAGTTTAAAGCAAGCAAATTTGGGAAGAACAAAATGGCACGAAACAGTATACCCCTATCGTTAAGCGCCAACCCTTTCGGAAACTTAGCGCTCGAGTGCCACCTTAGTGCAGTTGAGCGCCAAAACTCTCGATGGGGCATCGTTGAGCGCCACACTAAAAGTTCAGAAACTTCATACTTTGATCTAAATACCCCCATAACTCATTCCAATGACCCAACTTGTATCTTTAACACTAAAATTTGATTTGAAAAATGTTTATCCTTCGAATTTGATACCAATTGAATCATTTTGTTAGAGAATTGGTCCATTAGATCAGCCTAACTATCCAAAAACACGTACAACAAATTTGACATGCTACCAACCAAATTTTAGTCAACTAATTAGCTAAGCAAGTCTTAAATGGCCCAACAAAAGACCCTAAGTATCTTATATACCCATTCAACAATTACTTCAAAGTTTCACCCATCAAAACCCTTTTTTTTTTTTACCAAAACTAGCATACCATATTCCATTTTTACTGCTTTAAATTCTACAAAGACTTTGTACCTCACTAAACTTCAAAACAACAACATTATAGATTCAAGTAAATACCAATTCACAATCATACATAGCATTATCCTTCAATAGAAAACATTCACTTATCAATACACTAACATCGTTCAACAATAGTCATAACTTAACTAACATACATTCATACTTATTAACACTAAATTAAAGCAATTATTAGCTTCTATTACCTAATTGAAAAGCTTAAATGGCTTTTTGCCTCGGCTTAGAAAACACTATTTAAACCTACAAACCATATAATTTTGATTCAAGTAGACCATTAGGACCAATGATCATCAAAGAACACACATGAACTCTAGGATTATGCATGCAATTAGAGAATCTTCTCACATGCAATAAAGAAGCTCATATCAAGAAAAGAGTAGAAACTAACTTACCCTTTTAAGAAAATTAACCGAATAAAGTTGAAGATATCACCATCGTAATTATTTAGATAGTTTATGATCATCAAAGAGATGACTTGAGTTAAAAAACTTAAAGAAAAAAAAAGAAAAAATCTAATATAAGTGTTTTTAGAGAAATAATACCTGTTTTAAACAATGAAACATATGTAAAATTTTCTATTTATATTAACAAACTTTTAACATTAAAAATAATATAATTTTATTAATTTAAAACCTCTGTCAATTTTAATCCTTTGTATTTTAGGCTCTTACATTTTTCACTTATGAATTTTGACTCTGTTTCCATCCTAAACGATGCCGTGTAGCGGGTTTTGATAAACCCTGACAAAACCTACTATGGAATCGATCAACAAGAGACAAATAGCACCCGCACCAGATGTGGCACGATCCCAGATCAATGGAGATGAATCTCGGCCGGCTGATTTCTGGTGGAGGATGGCTACTCCGGCGACTTTGCACGGCGGCTGAGAGTCCAGCAAAAAGTCCAAACATCTATCGAATGTTATCGGCGTTGGGCAAGACTGGAGGAAGCGTGTCGGAAACTTTGGACAACCATGTAATGCAAGGCAAAGCCATAAAAAAAACAGAACTCAAAAGATGCGTGGAGTAGTTCCGAAGGTATCGCAGATTTCAGCATGCACTCTAGGTATAAAATACTAATTTAAATTATTTTTGTGATTTTGATGTATGTTGAAGTTTATAATTTATGATGATTACAGATAATTGAATGGATGGAGATGAGGAAAATTAACCCTTCCTGAAATAATTATGCAGTGCAATTAGATCTTGTGTCCAAGACCAAAGGGGTGGTTGCGGCTGAAGAGTTTTTCAGTGGTCTTCCTCTTCCAGACAAGAAAAAGAATACGTATGGTGCTCTTTT
This sequence comes from Vigna radiata var. radiata, assembly GCF_000741045.1. Taxonomy (NCBI): domain Eukaryota; kingdom Viridiplantae; phylum Streptophyta; class Magnoliopsida; order Fabales; family Fabaceae; genus Vigna; species Vigna radiata. The sequence continues at coordinate 29,032,275 of NC_028358.1, forward strand.
GAACTGTTACTGCAAGGAACTAATGAAAGACAAGGCATTGAGTTATTTTCACAAAATGGATGAATTGGGTTATGTCACTTCTCTGGCTTTCAGCAATTTGATGAGTCTGTATATGAGAAGTGGTGAACCCAAGAAAGTGCCTCACCTGGTGGAGCTAATGAAAAAGAGAAGCCTTCCCTTGTCTTCATTCACGTATCTTATCTGGATGAACA
>NC_028358.1:29033736-29035483 GCF_000741045.1 Vigna radiata var. radiata
GGGATTGGTTTGTTGAAAGACTCATTTATTAACAAAAATCAATTTATATGCAATATCCTGTGGTATGCTCAAGTTTTGTCTTTATTGCTGACATTCAAAACCTACATTCTCTCATTTTAAGACTATATCTAATTACTCGATCACAGTAAACACAGGAACCATTACAATTCAGCAAATAGTAATGTAAGCATCACTACTAAAATATTAAATTTACAAAATAGAAAAATAAAAGATCCGACCTCAAGCTTGTTGACATAGTTAAGGTGGTTTGGACACATATAGAAAACATTGGAAATAATTAAAAAAGCAAGAGAGAGTACAAGGACATCTATTGATAGGACCACATGATATATACAATTGCTCCGACCTCAAGCTTGTAGACATAATTACCACACCGTCAATGGGTTAAATAAGAAGAATATTTGTAATCTTAACTTTTAAACGATGTGAGAGTTTTGAATAAAAGTAATCTAAAATCACCTTTTAGCACCAATATTTCAATCTTGATTAATATCATTAGAGTCACCATTTCCAAATCGGTTTTGGAACTTGATGACTCCATTTAATTTTTTTTTTCCAAAAAAAAACATCACGATAGGTTAAGAAAGGTATATTGGAACAATAATTTTTGAAGTTTTCACTTTTAACCAAATTAAAAGACTTTTGTTCATGTGACTAATTTCACCTAGTAAAATAAATCTTTGTTTGCTATACCAGCTGAAATGATGCTTTTTTTTCTACAGATTAAGAAAATAATGTAATTTGGTTTGCCATTACGAGACTGGATATGTTATAATTTTGACTTTAAGTAAAATAAATAAGTAAATTTTAATTTTAGTATTTTTATGAATTTAATTTATTATTTAAACATTTTTTTATCTTTTAAAATAATTAACACTTTTTATTTTGATATAAAAATTATTTTAATTTTGGTTTTAAATATATCAATTTTAAAAAACTTATTTGATCACATCAATTATCTTAGTGACAAAATTCTTACTTATCTATTTTCACTCTTTTTCTACCATACCAACCTTTTCTTATTTCTGTGCACTCTTCAGTTAGAGTACACAAAATTGTTATCGGTTACCTGTTGTTTCAAGTGACAAATGAAACGACGCCGTATAGCGGATTTTGATAAACCTTAACAGAACCTATTCAGGAATCCAATAACAATACACAAATAGCACCAGCACCAGCTGTGGCACGACCCCAGATCAACGGAGATGAATCACGGTCGGCTGATTTCTGGTGGAAGATGGCTACTCCGGCGACATTGCACGGCGGCTGAGAGTCCAGCTAAAAGTCCAAACCTCTATCAAATGTTATCGGCGTTGGGCAAGACTGGAGGAAGCGTGTCGGAAACTTTGGACAACCATATAATGAAAGGCAAAGCAATAGAAACAGCAGAACTCGAAAGATATGTCCGGGAGCTCCGAAGGAATCACAGATTTCAGCATGCACTCGAGGTATAAAATATCAATTTAAATTATTCTTGTGATTTTGATGTAGGTTAAAGTTTATTTATGATGATTGCAGATAACGGAATGGATGGAGATGAGGAAAATGGACTCTTCCTGGAATAATTGTGCATTGCAATTAGGTCTGGTGTCTAAGACCAAAGGGGTGGTTGCGGCTGAAGAGTTTTTCAGTGGTCTTCCTCCTCCAGCCAAGAACAAGTATACGTATGGTGCTCTCTTGAACTGTTACTGCAAGGAACTAATGAAAGACAAGGCATTGAGTCATT
>NC_028358.1:29036848-29237431 GCF_000741045.1 Vigna radiata var. radiata
TGTAAGTATTTTTCGATTCTTGAAATGATTTTGATTTATGAAAGTGAACTCTAGTGGGATTGGTTTGTTGAAAGACTCATTTATTAACAAAAATCGATTTATATGCAATATCATGTAGTATGCGCAAGTTTTGTCTTTATTACTGACATTCAAAACCAAGTTTTGTCTTTATTACTGACATTCAAAACCTACAGTCTCTCGTTTGAAGACTACATCTAATTACTCGATCACAGTAAACACAGGAACCATTACAATTCAGCAAATAGTAATGTAAGCATCGCTACTAAAATATTAAATTTTCAAAATAGAAAAAAAAATCCAAACCGTCGATAAAGAAACCAAGACGACAATACATTATATTTATGTCGCTATTACGTCTGGCAGTTTCTTTTGATAATTTAACATTTTCTAATTTCCTTTATTCAATTGTAACCTTAAGACAGTAATAAGCAAACGGTTAAGTTCAATTATATCAGTATGCCTCATATTATCATATCAAGTTAACTGCTCTTTTGTATTGAACAATTGAGACTAATTGGAGTGAAAATAGACCACAACTTCAGATAAACTTTGTTTGAAATGTTAAAATTCAAATTGTGAAGTTGATACCTAAAGAAGAATTTTACCTAACCATCACTTTCAACAAGAGCCAGTCTCACAGTTATGCAACCATGTACCAAAATGAAAGGAGCCCTGCTTCCAATTTTTTCCCATTTGTTTTTATTTACATACCCAAAATCATCCTCTTTTCCTTTGGTCGGATTCCAGTTCAAGTTCGATTTCGTACTGAATGATGCTGAAAAGCAAATAGTACTGCAATTGCAACAACTAAGCCGCAGAGGATGGACCTCCATAATGCAGATAATGAATTAATACTTTTCTGGACACTGCTTAAAATAACTAAAGTAATGCTTCAGTTACAATAAAAAAATAGAGCAAAGAGAAAGCACTACACAGTACAAACCTATCTAGTACAAACGTAATGAATAGTACAATCTCAAACTTAAGCTGTTGGTTCAATATTTAAAGGTTGTTGTTCTCTAACGGTGTAAAGGAAACACTCTTGGGATTGAACACCCGATAGCTCACAAACACAGACACACAAAGTGCTGCTACTGATAGTATAACGGAAAAGGCACTAGCCACATTCCACGAGCTACTTGATGCTGCATCTACCGAGTTGCCACTCAAAGAACCGCCAACAGATATGTCAATGGGAACCCAATCACAATTAACAGAGTAGTGTCCAGAACCATGCCATGGCTGACCATCTACTGGATACCAGAATGCAACAGACATCTTACTGGATCCACCGATGTTAAATTGCACGTCCTGCAAGGTATTATTTTGCATCATTTTACTTGCTAGTTATTTTATAAATGAAGTTTTGGAATACAGATATTACTCCGTACACAACTATTAAAACAAAAATACATTGGGTTTCCAGTGCTCTCTAATTAAGCTATAAAATGGGTTCTTAGCCAGTAAGAAACTAAAAGAAAAAAACACAATTTGTCAAAACAAAAACCGCACAATTCAGAAAAACTCCTTCAAGCACATATATTTGAAAACATCTTTTTCATCAATGCTCCCATACCAAACAAAACCAAAAAAAAAGAGAGGCAGTGATCTAAATCCTATATGTTTTAGTTTTTGGCCATAGCCAATAAACATGTATTCAGAATCCAAGTTTGCATTGTGAAGAAGGTAAAACAAACAATACAGTATAGCACTCTCCTCCAAAGCCAAAGTTGTTTCAACAAGAAAACAGCATAGAAATCTATTGAAAAAATATTGTATCGCATGACCTGGGATACACCGTGCCAGCATTAATCAAAATTGATAAATAATAAGTTCTTATGTTTTTCATCCACAAACCATTATTAGATTTACAAAAGGCTCCAATGATTAATTTGAGAGAGAACTTGAGAATAAATAATTGAGCTGATGGGAAAAAAATCAATTAATCATTGCAAGCTCTTAGCAAATAAAACTTCTGAATGTCGTATTACTTTCTAGGTTCTAACCTGTTGAAGATGATCCATGGTCCTCAAAGGCCTGGAAAATTCAAAAAAGTATCTGCCCTTTTTTCCATTATCTGCATATGGACTCTCATCCTCTACGAAACCTGTTATAGACAAGCATGTGAGTACCAATACATAAAATAAAAGGAAAAAAAGATGCTAAGAAACTAAATGGCAGGGTAAAAATAAAGCAGAGAGATCAGATTTAAGAGAATGAAGTTAAGGTACTCTAATAAAATAAAACAAAAAACAGCTCTAATCAACAAATCAGAGGCAGTGATTGAACTGGTCTGAACCACCAAGAAAAATAACTGAGGTCAGTAAATTTTAGTGTTATCCATAAGTAAAGAATAATGTGTGAATCTATTGATCCTATTACATAATATAACAAGAATTACACCAAAACTATGTTATTTATTATGTTCCTGCTGTTATACTACCTCAGTTTTAAATTTATAATCTTTTAAGGTACCCTGACTAAGAAACAACTAATTACTAATAAAACCATTTCATAAAGCACTAGTATATCTATTGCTGTTTTTCATCTGTGTAAAAAAACATTAATTACATGAGATGGAGAAATAATAAAAATTTTGTAAAAAAGTATCTTTAATTCTTACTGTCATCTCTCTTTCAATATAAATAATAATATATTAATTACCTTTACTTATATGAGTAGGTATTACTGGAAAAATAACTTCAAAAGCTAAAAACACTGTTGTTTTGATATAGAGGAAGTATTTTAGTACACACACATGGTTCAACCAGATAATCAATTTTACCGTTAACCCAGCACCTAATTTGAGTCCATTACTGCGTTTCATACACTAGAAATATAGAATACAAAATATGCTTTAACATAAAAGATAGAATAAATCCCTACTTTTGTCCTACGAGAACATAGGTGCTGTATTTTTTGTACTAGACATTTATCATCAAAATAATCCCCTCAATAATGCAAAAAATTATCACTTTAATACTCCTTATATTTTAACATCAACATAACACCTAAACAATGCAATTCAATTTAGTCTCTCGATCTCAAGCAAAATGTCATCGACGAACGGCTGATTTGATGATAACTTGAATAATAGAGACTAACGTGACGATGCTTGTAACTAACTATCGAGAACCAAAATATGGGTCTACTCCCCAAAAAAGGATATTTTGTATGGCAAGATAAGAAACAAAGTGGATTTTCTTCTTTAAAGGACACTGAACTTTTGGCACTTAGTGGGAGATTGACCTACATAGACGGTACCAATTGAAAGCAACTGCCACTAACATGTATGAAAATTTTCAAGTGCTGTTGACATAACATAAAACAAAAATTATAAATGAAGCACAGTAAAAGGCATGCTTTATCTCATATATACGAACTATTTACTTCTTAAGTAGTATGTATATATAAGGAAACATATTTTAACTACTGCTCAGAAAATATTGTTTTGGAATTCCTGTCTCTATCAACCAAAAATTCAGTCTGAATTCAGCTCCCAACTATTATTAATTGATAGGACATAATACTTGTTTTTTAATCTAAAATGAATCAGTCACCTGAGTGAACCGTGAAACTACTATGCCACCAGGCACCCTTCCAGTCATTCTGCGCACTGGAATCATTAGCTGACAACAGAAAAAGGGTCAGTCTATATACCTTAAATGATAAAAGTTATAAAGATTACCAAGTATCAACAAGTGACGGGTTGAAAACAAAAAATGTCATATATATAACCCACAACATTCCAAGTCATAATACACGAATGAAAGAAAAATTCATTGCCTGGAGGGAAGTGTCTTTCCTTTCAGAATTTTAACTCTTTGAAAATAGATGCGTTATCATTCTATTCAATTCTTGTGAAGTAATAGACATTTTATTGTAACTCTCAAACCATAAACATTAATCGGTCAACAAAATATACCGACATAAATTTAATTCATAATTCTCATAGAGATTCATTTCAGATGTTAGTTGGTGAGGCAACGAGCTATATGACTTGAGCACAGAGCCAAATAATCTAGAGTCACAGCATCAATGTCCATATATAGTGTCAAATAAGGAAGAATGCTCGTAGTTTCTAGAACATATGTAGATGTGGACAGAGGAGCTAGTTCAGAGATTTTTGCTACTTGGAATATTGGTACTTTGACAGGTAAGTTTATAAAGGTGGTAGGCACCATGATTCAGAAGACGATTAACATTATGTACGACGAAATTCTAAATGGGTTAGAGAAAAAGTTAAGGAGTTAGTTACATCGGGATTTAAACTTTGGTATACCGGGAAAGTAAGAGAGAAGAATGGTGTGGGTATTGTTGTGGACAAGGATTGGAAAGAGAGGCTGGTGGATTTAAAAACATTGAAGCCAAATTTGAACCTTAGAACTATTGGTTGAAAACGTGACCATCAATATTATTGGCAGTTATGCACCACAAGTAGGTTCTGAAGCACTTTAAAAAAAAAAAAAAAAAACTTCTAGAAAGATTTGATGGGATTGGTTCAAGGCATTGCACAAGAAGATTTTCCTAGGAAGACATCTAAATGACAGCTGTGAGGCAACACAATTTATAGTTCATGTGGTTCTAGTTTTAGAGAACTACATAAGGGGTAGCAGTTTACTTTTTTTTTTCTTTACAACTTAAGATTTTAGAATTATGAACATTTGTTTCATGAAGGAGGTGGAACATCAAATCATTCATAGGAGAGGAAGTTTAAGTTCACATATAGATTTTGTTTGTTAGCAAGTGCTGACAAAAAAAGACCCAGAAAAGGATGGATTATAGTTAAGTTGTTGGTCTTGAAGGTATTTTTTGTTGAAGTTCAAAAGTGCATACGGGCATAATGTATCATTTGTCCCATGATAGGACTTTAATGTTGTGGGGTTGTCTAAGTCCCATATTAAGTAGTGTGGCACGCTTGATGGAGTATTTAAGTGTTTGGTTCTCCCCCTTAATAACTAGTTTTTGAGGTGGGTTCCCCAACTATTTGGATGTTTATCAATTTGTATCAAACCTGGTTAATGCTGAAATGTCACTCTTAGGATGAGATAAAGCATGAGTGTTTGGTTCTCCCTTTAATTGTTAGCTTTGTAGGATAGGCTCCTCGAGTGTTTGGGTGCTTATCAGCCCACCAATGAGATTTTGAGATCTATGATGCCAATTAAGTGGGGAGAAAGAGCTTTAATTTCCACATTCAAGAACAAGGTAATATGCAGGATTATGTTAACTACAGAGGATTTAACTTATGGGCCACTGAGAAATTATGTAAAATGTGGTAAAGCACAGATTTAAGAGAAGAGACAGGATTATAGAGAACAAATTTTGTTTTATAATAGGGAGGTTTTACTAATGAAGTCATTTACATTTTAGAAGGTAGATGAAAAGATACTCAAGTAAGGGATTTTGAAAAAACTTATGATCAGGTATCAAGAGAAATACTAGGAAGGTTTACAACAGAATTCATTTATATTTTATGAGGTAGATGAAAAAAATACTGAAATAAAGAGACTTGCATATAAGTTTTATTGACTTTGAAAAAACTTGTAATCGAGTATCAAGAGAAGTGTAGTGAAAAACTTTGGAAAAGAAAGATCTTTCATGACCTATATCAAATCTACAAAAGAAATCTATGATATGAAAACCACTAGAGTAAAAACTGCATGAGGATATATGAAGGACTTTTGGATGGCGATAGGACAACAAAAAGGCTCAACCTTAAGTCTTTATTTGTTTTACTTAGTCTTGAAGGTGATTGCTAGAGACATACAAAGGATTATAGGATAATTCCAAATTGCCTTCCTTTCTACAAATTATGCAGTTATCTTAATCAAGGAAAGTTGTTAAACTTAAGCTTAGGTTTGAAAATAAACTTGAAGACAAAAGCTTTTCACTTAAGTAGGAGTCTAACAAAGTATACACATTGTAACTTGAACAAAAGACAATAAGAATGACTGGGAAATTGTTGGGAATCTAATGGCATAAAACACTAGGAATATATCTATCAGTGGATCAAGGGCAAACTATACCAGAGAATTTGACACCACATTCCATCTAAAGCTTGAAGGCATTAGGTTTGTAGGTTCATTTCACTTATATGTACTTCAAATTGTTCGTTCTTAAATGTGAAAACATTATATTCACACTTGTGCTCCAAAAATTTCTTCTTCAAGTGAGCATTTATTTCACATGGTATGGTCTCTCTTGAGCATAAACCTTTTTCTATCATTGACTATTCAATGGGTCCATAAACCTTAGACATTATTGCCAATATGCTATAATACTTGCATTATTGTGTGGCCATAAAGCTCAGTCGTTATTGTCAATACACTATAGCCACTTGTACCATTATTTCCTCACATCAATTGAACACAACATTTGACATTTGTATATAAATCTATTGTCAGAAAGACTTTCAATCCAAAAGAATTTTTATCCATAGATCCACACCACTGATTTCTTTATATTTGTATGAGTCAACCATCAAGCCAAACCATCAACTTAATACTATATTTGAATCCAAGTGGATAAAACAATTGAAAGATTCCCTCAATCTGCCATGAGGTTAACTACACAAGTGAACATGACACCATGTTCAATAAAAAACTTTAAGATTTTTAAAATGTGAATTTAGTCCTAACTTAACCACCAACTTTGAAGGTGTGGTTTGTACCCACTTACATCATATCTCTAGTTAAGGTGAGATTTCCAACACACTTTCTCAGGTTGAGGATTAGACATCTCAAGCATAGGACTATATATTTATGAGTGGTCTAATAACAAGTGGCATGATGGCCATAGAACCCTCTAAAAGATTAACTTTGATACCATCTTAGAAAATAAACTTCAAGTCTAACTTAACCTCACAAAATTGATTTGTAAATTGAGGTTTTCACCCTCATGTATAGTATAATTTGGCTTTATATCTAGTTGATGTAGGATATTCAACAAAGGTATTAGAATTGCATTTTATTTCATTCATATGACACTTCACTTGTTCATTCTTATTCAATGTGAGAGTTAACATTTAAACAAAAATAAAATTGAGAGATGTCATACCACAAGATTATAGGTATAAATATTTCATACAAATACTTCGAAATGATGAAGAAATTAACAAGGTTGTCACCCACAAGATATAAATGGGTTGACTCAAATGAAGAAAGTCGTTGAACATCATTTGTGAGTGCAAAGTACCTACTAGAGTTCAAGGACAACTTATATGGTACTTATATGCATCTAACTATATTTTATGATATCTGTTAAGAAGTAGACTTAAGCCTAACTTAACTCCATAAAACCGGCTTGTAAGGTGAGGTTTGCACTCACTTATATATTATAAATTTGCTTTATCTTTAGTCGATGTGAGACTTCCAACACATCACCCTCATGTCGAGGTATATACATCTCGAGCGTGAGACTAGACATTAATGGGTGGTCCAATAACGGCCCGATAGCGGGTGGAACAACATGTCCAACAAACAACAAATATCACTAGAATAGGCTCTAACCTAACTCTGATACCATGTTAAGAAGTGGACTTAAGCCTAATTCAACCTCACAAAACCAGCTTGTGAAGTGAGGTTTGCACCCACTTATATATTATAAATTGGTCTTATCTCTAGTCAATGTGAGACTTCCAACAATATCAATGTTGAGCTTTATAGGGATAACAAGAACAAGGTAGGAATAATATAAGAGGACAAGATATGGAATAAGTGTACACAAAACGATAATGATATGGAACTAATTAAAAGAAAAAAGATAGAAAATCGAGTAAGGTGATTTGGACACATATAGAAGACATTGGAAATAACTAAAAAGGCAAGGGAGAGTACAAGGACATCTATTAATAGGATCACATGATATACAATTGTTCCAACCTCAAGCTTGTTGACATAGTTACCGCACCAAGGTTATTGTTTGTTTTAAATTCAGTAGCTCTATCACAATTTTGTTTTGAAAAGGTGCATCAATGGTGGGTTAAATAAGAAGGGTATTTGTAACTTCCCTTAACCTTGACTTTTAAACGATGTGAGAGTTTTGAATAAAAGTAGCCTAAACTCTCCTTTTAGCACCAATATTTCAATCTCATATCGATTGATATCATTAGGGTCACCATTTCCAAAGTATTATCAGCTTTGGAACTTGATGACTCCCTTTCAATTTTTTTCCAAAAAAGGCATCACGACAGGTTAAGAAAGGACTATTGGAACAATAATTTTTGAAGTTTTGACTTTTAACCAAATTAAAAGACTTTTGTTCATGTGACTAATTTCACCTAGTAAAATAAATCTTTGTTTGCTATACTAGCTGAAATGATGCTTTTTTCTACAGATAAAGAAAATAATGTAAATTGGTTTGCCATTACGAGACTGGATATGTTATGCTGCACACATCATATTAGATACAAAGAGAAAATATTATATGTTTAAGATTATGAAAATACCACTGAGTATAAAGTAACCGAAGTAGGACAGATTACGATTTCAATGAAATACTGCTGGGTGCTATTGTGTTGAGTGTTATGAACTGTGGGCCCAACAACAGCACTTGTCAATCTTGTGTCATGCCATTTTAAAACTTAATACCTTTACCTGACTTAGGAACTTAAAAGTTGTCTTATGTAATCTTATAGCATTAAAAGCACTTATATCTACATCTTGTCCTCTAATATACGGATAAGAGATGCCTTAATTAATTTTGTCACATCCCTTTCTTCCGATGTGAATGAAGCCATCTTAAAGTAATCTAAGAGGTATCATACATATGCCAAAATCACTACTTAATCATTTTCATATGTAAAGTTACATCAATTTTAAATTGGGACTTGTAGGGCAAAGATAAATTACTTTACAAAAGCTGCTGAGAAAAAAACGAAGGAGCAAATTTAGAAGAGATTAATATCAACGTGAACCTTAATTTCCAATGCTATGCTAAAGGAATAAAATAATGAACCACCTCGTGCATGGTTCAAAACAAGATATAATTATTTTCTTTTTATAAGGCTAGAGTGAGTAAACTGTGAAGGATATTAATAAGTAAGCTAACTAAATAACGTACAATAGAAAATAGATACAACACTGGAAGGGGAAAAAGACAAGTAATATGATAATAGAAAATGTATACAGATGAATAAACCATGTTCCACTTAAAGAATTGCATGACCACCAGAATAATGGGCATAAGTATGAAGGAAGATGTGGTTAGTGAACAAGAGTGAAGTCATGCAAGCAACTACAGACCAGTAATTTCAAATTTCTAAGAAGCCTCTGTGATAATTCCACAGGGTTTTCTAATCCTATTCTGCTGTTTTTTCAGTCATACAAGCAAATAATTCTTATTAATGGTGTTGCCCTTGTACATACCAGAACCCGGAGGACCAGTTCCATCCAAGTATCTACAATGTGGATTCCAGGCATACAGATCAACCAAGTGACCAAACCTGTACCACCAAAATATAGGAAACTGAATGAACACATCCAGAAAAAAAAAAAAAATAGCTATCATGAATTGTCAAACAATAAAGTACAAGTTAAGAAACTTTTCAACACATCACCTGTCGCCACCATTTCCATCCCTATTGTCCAAGGGATTGCCGCCATAAAGCCGTCCTGGAATAGCACTTCCTATGGAAAAGTGCATAATGTCAACTTCATGACCTTTGCAGGTCTTGTTAGTGCATGAGGTTGAATGTTCCTCACAGCCACCCATCTTATAACAATCGACACAATCTTTATCAAATAATGTTTCATAAAAATATTTTGATAAAGGATCAGGATTATAATTGAAAGCAACAAAGACCGCAAAACTTGGAAAGCATTGGAACAAACTATTGTTCAGTGCATCAGCTTACATTATGATAAGAGGCACCATCTCCAATCTGAAACATGAGAGCAACAGATGGACATTTCTTGCTTTCACTGCGTTGCAAAACAAATGCACCAACCATACAAAATCTCGTCATAAACTACCATACACACAAAAAAAGAAGAAGATGATAATACATATAAAGAACTTAATTTATAAGTAATATGGTGTAAAACTTTGTTATACAGCCATTACACAGGATATCACCTCAGTGGAGCATCATCATGTTGATAAATAGGATTAAATCGATAATATGATTAAATCGTATAAGATGTAAGTAAAGTTTAAATGAAACTCAAAATTATGATGTATCCTCTCTTATTTACAAACATATTAGACCCTAACATTAAATTTCAAAACATTATCAACAGAAATAAGTTTGGTTCAGTATCAAAACAAACAAGCTAAACTAGCCAGAAGTTTTTTTTTATATGCGTGTGAGGGCATATTGTTACCCTTTGGAGTACGCATAATCACCGTCGACTTGCAATAGAAAGAAGATATCGCGGCCATCATGCACACTCTGCAACAACAAAAAAATGAGAAAAATAATAACTAAAAAAAATTGACGAAACTTAACTGAAGCGGATGGAGTGCGATACCTTAACGCTCATCTTTCCACCTTTGAATTCATTCTCAGCGTCAGGGTCGAGGGCGGGGAGGAGAGGGAAGTACGACCCATCAATGTCCTTCCAATCGTCGGCGTGGCCATCCAGTGTGATAACGCCGGGTTTGAAATTGGCCTCGACTCGGATCTCGGACTCGGAGTCGCAGCTCCAGGGGCCCGATTCCTCGTGTGACTCCACCCGGGCTCCCAGGCCCAATAAGAAGAACAGCAAAAGGTAACGAAGCATTGTGGAATGGAGTGGTGGCGTGCGTGTGAGCAGTTAGAAGTGATGATTGAAGAATGAAGACACGTGTTTGTTATGAAAGATTTTACAGTTATTGTAGTAACGAAAATGGTTATGATTGTAGAAGGTTGACTCCGTGGTGTGGTGTGGCGGCCGGTGGGTTAGTGAAGGGAAGAAGGAAGGAAAGATCGCGATTGGCGCGGCTCTGACTTTTGTTGTGTGTGACTATGCTTTATTCAAAATTTAGATTAGATCACATTTCATTTCATTAGATGTGACGTACTGTTTTCCCCCTTTTCACCGCCACTTTGCCTTTCGCCTCTTTCACGACCATCTTCTCAAAACCATTCTTCCATTTTCTCTTACTTTAACTATTCAACTAATTAATATTATATATTTCCAGTATACAACTTCAATTACTCATACAACTAAGTTAAACTACCCATTCATTTTTATAATAAAACGTGTTTGAAACAATAAATAAAGTTAAAAAAATTTGGTAAAAAAGACTAAAACCAGAATTTTCTAAAGTTGAATGACTAAATTGTACCATAGTTTGAAAATGGATTAAAACCAAAATCGCCTCAAAATACAAGGACTAAAAACATATTTAACTCTTATTATTATTATAAAAAGGTTAATTTTTATATTTATAAAAGAAAAAATAATGAAAAATAATTACGTGTAAAAATATCATTAGTCTTTTTATAATTTTTTTGTGTACAAAAAAGTTAATACATAAAAAGTAATATATTATCGTAGTATCAAATTGTACTACCTATTTCATTAAGACGTATTAACCTCTACTTAACCAATGAACTATGCAAATACTAATTTAGTAGGCTTATTCACGTTGCATAGAAATAACGCGTAAAACACTTATCATTACAAGACAATGTACTTCATTCAAACTTCCCAAGTTCGTATATAAAATGTAGCCAATAATAGTTCTTTTAAATTATAGGTATGAATTCAATATTGTTACTTTAATTTAATTCTGGTTGATATATTTGATTAAAAAAACATTAGTACTTGTAATTTTAAAATTTACTTTCATTTTAACCTTTTTCTACCAGCAATGTGCATTCGGACCAATATTTGATAAGCTGAAGAGATTAAAAATCTTTTACATAATAAAAATATATTAAACAAAAACAAAACATACGAAATTGCATAAAGAAATTAAAATCAAACTAAGGAATAACTTAATATGTATTACATTATATTTTGTTGAGACACTATAGCATAAAGCATGTATTAAAGATATTTTATATATATCTGCAAAATCGTGTATGATTTCTCATTATTCATTTCATTCTCATTTTTCTTCTCAGTGGCATCATGTCATTATCTTATTTTCTTACCTTTTCACTTTGCATACTTTTACCAATTTTCATCTCTTTCTACATGTTGTATTATTGTCGTTCTTCTTGTTCTTTTCCACTCTATCCCTTTTGTTATCACCATGATTGATTCTTCCATCATAAAATTATATTTTTTACTCCTGATCTACTTCCATTCATGATGTTCTTACATTAATTATAAATTCACTCTTAATGTATGTTTGGATCTACAACTTTAGAAAGTGATGAAATGTCAATGTATTGAAAGATGAAAAACACATAAAACAAGACAAAATTATTTTGTTAGACCTTTTTTTTTCTGTGATGTAAAGATTTATGAAGGAAGTGAACCATAATATATTATATGTTCTATGTATAACCGATTTTGTGAACATTAGATAATAGTTAAATATTTAAAAATATTATGCTAAAATATAATAGTTTGTATTGTAAAAAAATAATGATTAAAATAAAAATATATTGAAATAATAAATAAAAATAAAAATAAATAATTTAAATTTTTATAATTTATCAGGGTATTTTTTTGAATATAATTTTTTGCTTGTTAAATTTTTATTGTAATTTGTATTTCAGCTTACTTTTCTTAGCTTTAATTTATATTCTCAAAAAATAATTTTTAACATAATTTATTCTAAATTTATATTTTATAAATTATTCTTTAAATCTATACAATTAAATTTATTCTACCAAGTCAATACATCTATTTAGGGTTAAATATGTTTTTCGTCCCCCAACTATTGGCCGTTTTTGTGTTTAGTCCCTCTTTCAAACTATAGTACAATTTAGTCCTTCAACTTTAGAAAACTATGGTTTTAGTCTTTTTTACCAAATTTTTTTAACTTTATTTGATGTTTCAAGCACGTTACATTATAGCATTTGGATTGTTTACACTGTTTGACACATTTTTGCTTCAATATTAACTGAGAAACGCGTTTGAAACAACAAATAAAGTTAAAAAAATTTGGTGAAAAGGACTAAAACCAGAGTTTTCTAAAGTTGAAGGTCTAAATTGTACTATAGTTTGAAAGAGAGACTAAACACAAAAACGGCCAATAGTTGGGGACGAAAACCATATTTAACCCCATCTATTTAAAACTTTTCAATCATATTCTCTTAATCTAACAACTTCATTTTTCATTAACTGTTCCTCTTTTTTTTTTTTTCATTTCCCGATCTCCCTTTAATCCAAACAAATCATATTTACTTTCATTTTCCATCCTCTTATCTTATTATCTTTATTTCATATCGACTTAGAATCTTGTACATTTATTTCAATTTGAGTTCTCTAATATCTTAAATAATTATTTCTCATGTTTTAGATTTTGAGACCTAAATTATTTTTACATATTATTTTTTTATGTAGAAACTTTGATTAGTGTCAACAATTTTGTAGATCTATACATCAACTTTCCCAACATAGTTTTTTATTATTGAAATTTTTTAAGAATGTAATACTTTGAAAGGAAAACATCACATTTTATACTGATTATATTTCTTTGATCAATATGAAATATCATGATCAATATGAAATATCACATTTCATCAATTAGAGTTACCAACAATATAGAAATAACATATTCTATTCAGTCACACTTATAATCCTCTCACTCTCTAAAAACCTCATTTCCTACAAGAAACTATTTACCAATATTGTAATCCCCTCACTTTTCATATCAATTCATTGACCAATATAAAAAGACTCAAATAATCAATATGAGAAATTTATATTAGAATAGGGAATTTATGCAATGTAATAAAAATATAAACATAAATCAATTTGTTAAGTACATTTGTCTTTGCTGAGTAAATTTAAATACGAGTAATGTATAAATTAGTAGAAATGTAAAAAGTATGCTGAGGTGGACAATAAAGATAAGTCAAATATTTTTATAAAAAAAAATTGTGAGAAGTGTGCTAATTAAAAAAAATTGTCCAAAATTATCCAACTAGCCAGAATTGTCGAACAAAACTTGAGTTACCAAGCTCAAACTACCGCAATGAATTACTGAAGTTATTAAATTTCTGATTTTAAAGTTTACCTGTATGTTATTCTTGCAAAATTCTGGGTTTACTTAATGTAATAATTAATGTGAGTCTTTAATATAAATTAACGCAGGGTTTAATATTGGCTGATTAAGTAGATTATTGATTTTTTTTTTTAAATTCAAGGGATTATTTAAATTTAAATTTTTTACAATTTAAATATTAGATAACTAATTTTTAGCAAATGGTATAGTTTTAGCATCCCATATAAAGATAGTTTAGACCAATAATTTAATGAACCCCAGATTAAACTTAAATTAAATTTCTTACATGTTTTGGTATTTATTTAGTTAAATTGAAATTTTATCTTAATACTAATTATCTTTTAATGTAACTCTTATATTACAAATGTTATCTATATGATATTTGTCCTATTTTAACCCAACAAACTACACTTGAACTGATATATAACCCCAACACCCAACATGCCAATTCAAATAAATCGAAACAACTGACACCTGTGTATTGCTTAGTGGGAACGGTTAATATTTTATTAAAAAAATGCTTTATCTTTTAAAAGCACTTTAAGGGATTTTTTATATACAAAATAAAACATTGTTTCTTTAAAATAAGTGGAACGTGATGCACTCTAATTAATGAAAGAGGTTATAAAAGAATTAATACAAGTAAATTGTAAGTGTGAAGTTTGCACAAGATAATAACAAGATAACATAATTCTTTTGTTGAGGAACTGACTTTCATTTTATCTTAAGACTATATAACAATCAAAACAAACAAAAATAAAGAAAAGGATTTTTTTTTTGGTTTAATTGTTTTTTTTTGTCTCCAGTTTGGTTGAAGTGTGTCATATTCGTTTCTCTTTTAGAAAAATGTCAATTTCGTCCCCATATAGAAAAAATTTGTGTCAATCAAGTCATCTCGTTAAATACAAACTAATGGTGTTAAAAACTTAAAGCGAGTTTTGAATAATAACCACTTCATTGGTTCAATTCCTGATATTACAGTGGATAAAGTGAGTTTTAAAAGCAATCATTTTTAACGAAAATGACTTGATTGACACAAATTTTTTCTATATGAAGACGAAATTGACATTTTTCTAAAAGAGAAACGAATTTGACATACTTAACCAACTGGAGACAAAAGAAGCAATTAAACTTTTTTTTTTAAAGAGATCAGTGATGCAAAAGTAAAATTAATGGAACGTGATATTATCTTTATAACGATGTGGTCTTCGTAGTTGAAACACATCATGAGAACATGTTTGTGTGTATTTTTTAGTACAATAATTTGTGTTGTCGTAAGTTAAAATATTTTGCTTCTTTTGTTTTGTTGTATCACTTCCAAATGTTTTCATTCGTTCGATCTGTTTCTTCTAAGTGCGCAAGACATTGTTATGAAAGCTTTGTTTGATCTCGTAGAAAAGGCGTATAGAAAGTTTATTTCAATGATTTAACAATTATCATTGTCATAACAGAAATTCAATATATTCATCATGTAAACTAGAGAAAGCTTATTGGGTTGAAGCTGTGCATCATCTTGTCGTGCACTGGGTATCATTTCTTTCCCATTAATCAATTATACTCTAGAAAGATTTTCACCAATTACTATATTTTTGTACTCTAATATTTAATTTTTCACAAACTTTTAAAAACTTACAAACTCTTCAAATATCGACATCTCCTAGCCATAATAAGAGATTGTGTTTAAAAAAAATACTTTGACACTTAAATAAGTTAAATGTGTAAATAAATATTATAATATTCAATGTAATTAATATATATCATAAAATGTGTTATTTATACTACTATTTATAAACTCTTATTTAGATGAATCTCGACATTGTAAGAAACATTATAAATCCTAATATCAATTATAGGATATTTCATGTTTTACATTTCTTTTTGACACGTCATATAATTATCAAGTAAATAAAAAGTGAAAAATATATTTTGAACCACAATGGTTTTTTTTATTTCTTATACTCAAAGACACTAGATAAAATTCATAGAATTAAAAAATTGTCCCAGTTTGAATTTTGAGGACAAAAACACTATTTGGATTAATTAATTTGGTTGAATGGTGGTTAGTATAACATAAACTGAATTGTACTGAAAAATTTGTTTAGGAGTTTATGGAAATATATTACCCTGAGACTTTATCATTTTTCTCTTTTTTTATTTATATTTTTTTAGCAACAACATCATCAACCATATCATTTTGTTTTAGAACCAAACTTTGTAAAAATTAGAACAATAATATTTTTAATTAGTGTAGGCTTTATTGGCTTGTAACGTGATAAGGGATTGGCAGGGTTTTGAAAAAAATGGTATAAAAGTCCAAATGAAATGTTGATGGGTTTATTTTTGACATGAGTATTATTAGCATGATATTGTTTTGGTTATCTTTAAAACTTTGATTATTTTTAAGCTTTTTCTTCATATTGCTTCCACTTTGTGTTTTTGTTTCAGATTTCATTTTTTCTCATTCATCTTCAATCCCTTGATTTCATATTTCCATTTTTTTACTTGATCTTGAATCAATTCCATTTTTTGACTGATAGCTCTTTGCATTTTGATCACTATGACTTGAGATAAATTTATCATGTTGTCACCTTACATGGGGTATATAGGTTAGAAAACCGTTGTTAACTTCTGTTCGTTTGAAGGTATGAAAGCGGAATTCAAGTAAAAGAATGCCACTTACCTTGATTAAAAACAAAAAAAGGAAGAAAATTTTATTTTGATATGAACAAAATATGGACATGAACTCTTTGGGCTTAGATCCGATACTATTCCTTGCAAGGACCGTGTAACAGATCTATCCCTAAACATCTAAATTGGACATTATAATCACTATGGACCAAACTAACTTAAAAAGACAAACACATTTGACATGGATATAATCACTATTTCAGGTTTGCATGTTTTTTTTTTACATTTTTTTTATAATAGAAGAATGAACAAGAATTTGAAAAAACTGGAGATCGAAGGCAAGACATGATACAAGGCTCCCTCAACCACGAGATAGTAAATCCTAGTCAAGAACAAGTGCGCGAGATCACAACGCGACTTAAGGATTATGGGAAAATTGGAGAGTAACATGTCTATTATTGGTTTCCAAACTACGAACATCGAGTGAAACAACGACACCTGTAGTAGGACGTCACAGGTGCATCTGACTCTTCAAGTTCTGATGGCATACACCCTAGCCATGGCCAAGCACACTTGAGAAAAGTTGGATTCATATGTGGAAGGTGGGTTCGAGCTTTTATCATCATGAGCCATCAACATGTTCTTAGTAGATTAGGTGTATTTTAGACCTTGTATTAAGGGTCAAGTAGTATAAGATTTCCTTTTAGGCCTTGTGTTAAGGGCCAAGTAATGTATGGTTTATAATCTTAGCTTGATGGAGGGTGTCCCAGGGGCATGATGGTTACATGACAAGCTCTTAGTGAAGAGTTTTTTTAAGAAGGAAGTGGTCGACTCTCATTTTCTAAGTGGAGAAACTCTTGCTAAAGTGGATTACCACATGTCACTCTAAGAATGGAAAAAACTTTGCAAAAGTGAATTGTTACATGGTACTCTAAGAGTGGAGAAACATTGCAAAACTGAATTGCGACATGACACTCTAAGAGTGGAGAAAACTTTACAAAAGTGAATTGCCACATGACACTCTAAAAGTAGATTGTCGAAACTTGTTTTTGTGATCCTAATAAGGGACCATAATGATCTTTATTCAATGGCTTGTTACTCATTGTTGTTTTTCCTGTCAAAACTCTCTGGTTAAAAAATCTAGTAGTGAATTTTCCTTTCCTTTTATATGTTCTATCTCAAAATAAAAAACAAGAGAAAAAGCTTGCCATCTTGAAAAATATGTTTAAAAACCAAATTTTGGTTATCTTTTGTGAAAACACTTGGAGCTGCTTTGCAATTAGTTCGAATCAAAAACATTTTATTGAATAAATCATCTTGAAACTTTTGTAAGCATTAAACTATTGACAAAATCTTCTTCTTTTTTTTCAGTAGATTACTTTTGTTGAGTGTGATGCTAGATAATGTATCTAAAATACCTTACGATTTGCTCTTTAGAAGAGTCTTGAATATTTTGTTTTAGAATACACCCATAGCCTAACTCTGAACCATCCGTTTCTACTATTAGAAGGGCTTCTAGATTTAGTATTCCTAACCAAGGAAGTTTTATAACCAATTCTTTTACCTTTATTATTATTTGAGTCATTTCTTCTATCCACGCAAAAAAAAAAAAAATCCGAGTCTTTTTATATAATGGTACACAAGTTATTCTAATATTTGGAATAAAGTTAACTATGTAATTTACGCATCTTATGAATCCTTGTAATTGTTGTTTATCTTTTATTTCATTTGAAATTTTAGATGTGAATTCTAATGATTTTTGTATTGAAGTTATAGTATTTTGATAAGTTTCATAACCTTTAAAAATTTTCTTGGTTTAGAAGATTTTCATCTTACTTGTTGATACTATAAATCCATTTTCTTCTATTACTTTAATAAATATGCCTAGATGATTAATATGATCAATAGTGTTTTTTGAAAACGCTAGTACATCATCTAAGTAATACTATTGATAACTTCGTATAAGGATAAAAATATCATTCATTATGTTTTAGAACTTACTTGAAGATTTTTTTTAATCTTTATGGCATCACATTCCATTCATAATGCCCAAAAGGTACTACAAAAGTCATTTTATACTTAGATTTTTCTTTTACTAATATTTGATAGTATCATGATTTTAGACCGAATTTGAAAAATATTACTACATCATGTAATCTTTTTATTAAATCATTTTTGCTTGGTAAAGGATATCTTATATTTAATACCTTATTTAAAAGTTTATAATTAATCACTAATCTTGGAACTCCTCTTTTTATTTCGAAAGTTTTCGTGACATAAAATCATGTAGAACTCCATTATGATTTAGATGGCCTATTTAATTCTTTATTTAAATATTCTTAAATTTCCTTTTTCCAATACTTTAAATATTGATGATTCATCTCTATTGGTCTAACTTTTATTGGAATCTGATTTTCATCAAAATTGTCTATATGGTAATGAAATTGTATATTTCTTCCTATGCCAGAAAAGTATTAGGATTTATTTCAAAAATTTATTTTTCTATTTCTTCTTCATAAAATTTTATATATTTTTTAATATTTGGACTATTAATTTGTTCATTTATTCCTTTAAATTTATTTCTTTATTTAACATATTTATTTGCTTTTTCTTTACATCTATTTGTGTTATTGATTATTCTCTTAAAAGTTTTAACTCTTGTCCTCTAGTTAAGAATTGATTAAAATGTTTAATAAATTTTCTTCTAATTTCTCATGTTCTATATGCCTTTTTCGGTCTTTTATTTACTTTTTTTTTTTTTTACACTTGGTGCTCTAATAGCCTCCATGTCATATTATTCACAAAATGTACCTATTTCTCTTTTATTAACCATATTTTCTTTTCTTAGTTTATTTTGTAATTTAAAATTTATGCATACTTATATTTCTATTTCTACAAATATTTCTATTTCTACAAGTATGTTATGTATTTAACAATAAGTTATTGTGTCATACCTTATTGGTTTAGCATAATGTCTCTATAAATTCTTTTTTACCTTTTCTGAATATAATGTAGGCAATCCACCTAAAAATCTTTCTTTCCAAAACCTTACAAAACCATATTCGCTTATAATTACTTTTGATAAAAAATTATCTTTATACCATCTATAATCTAACATTGTTAGATAATAAAGGTTTGCTAATTGATTTATGGACATTTCTTTAAAAATATTTGAATCTCCTACAAAGTTTTAAATTATTAAATAAATTAATATCGAGACTGCATCTTCTTGATTTGTTTCAGTTTTGATACTATTGAGAATTGCTAATTTATCTTATTCTATGCAGAGATTATCCCACCAACCTTTCAATTGGCTAGTGAATCCTTGTATAATGGTTATAGCAATAGACTTGTCACTAGGTGTCATTGTCATTTGACAAGTTAGATCTAAAATAACTTGTTCATTCATTCCATCCAGATTCCATTCACTTATTTCATTTTCAGAGAAAGCATTTTGTACCAATACTCCTTATTTTTCAAACTGCACATCAACAACTATAGGTCGAGGATAATAATTTCTAACCTTTGGATATGTTTTTAACTTATTGATATCTGATGCAATTTCTAATATTTTGTTTAATTGATCTAATCTCTTTTTTAATTCATCTATTTTTAAATTTGTATCACTTTTTAATCTTAATAAATCAAATTCTTTTTTTGTGGGATTTTGAATAACTTATATATTGGTTTTATAGGTTTTTTTAACTATTAGAAAATTCTTTAATATCTAATACCGTATTTGAATAATTAAGTTAAGAATGAAATTTTTTAATATCTTTCACTTATACATGCTTGTCTTCATTTTTCACATCCTTATAAGGATTAGCTTCTATTTCTATATCTTTTGTGTGATATATTATAATTCTTTGTCATAGAGAATATTTTGATTCTATTATTTCATTATTTACTGTTTTTCAAGTATTGGACATATTGTCTAGTCGACATATAGATTTATTGATACTAAAGGAATATTCTAAGTTATTGCTTTGACTATAATTTGAAAATTAGTCAAAGAAGTATAAGTTTATTTTATTTTGTCTTAGGTAATAATAAAGTTCTTCTTTAAAGTTTACTACTTGTTGTTTTGTGAATGCTTTAAAATATCAATCTCTCATTTCTTTATTATAACCAGTTTCAAAATCTTTTTTAATCCAATTTTTATCTATTTCAAAAGTTTCTTCTCTACTTAAAGAATTTAATATTTGAGAGGTTGTTAGAGAAGAACACTGGATTTCAATTTTCTAAATTTTTCATATACTAATTTGTGTAATATTATTTAATCTTCTTTGTGGATCCATCAATTGAATATATAAAAGGTTGTCCTTTACATATCTTTTGAAGATTTCTTACATTTAGTGATGATAATATTCATTCTTAATGTAATATGTGTACCTTCTCATACTATCTCTCTTATATAAGTATTATAAAGTTTTGGTTCTTCTATTACATTCTTTAATATTGATTCTTAAAGAATTTTTCTTATTACTTCTTCATGACTTAATCTCTTTAGAATTTGTAAAGATGATTTTCTAAGATTAACTTCTACAAATATTGTCATCTTTTGGTAAAGATCTTAAAGCTTTGTAATTATAATTTATCTTTGTAATTTTATAATATATTCTATAGATTATTTGTATTGGACCTCATAATTTCATCTACTGTACATATAATTTTATGGCATTACTTGTTTAACATTTCTAATATTCATAGCCAAATTGGAATAACACTTAAGTAAAGTAGGACCATAATCATCTATAATTTCATCTATTGTACATATAATTTTATGGCATTACTTGTTTAACATTTCTAATATTCATAGCAAAATTGGAATAACACTTAAGTAAAGTAGGACCATAATGTAGATTACTTTCTAATATTGTAATGATCAAATCATTAAGCTTTTTAAGTCTTATATCTTTTAATATCATAAGTATTGGACTGTTTATTTCTAATTTGTAGTTTGTCTTTGTAGCTACATTAATCCTAAGTGAATCAAATTATATTCATCTTCAATGTGTTGGTCTAAAAGTGATTGTTCTAAAATATTAATAATTTTCTTATTCTTAGTTCATGAATAATTATACTTTACAATATGGACTTCATCTTGATTTGTTGACCAAAATTTATGTTGTTTGTATACTTCACATTTTTTTACTATCACTAAAGAAAAAGAAGCTTCATTTTGGCTAATTCTAACTATTTTTTGTTTATCTTTGTTTCTTAATCTTAAATCACTTAATGTTCTAAATATATTAGGCATCCTTAATGTTTCTCTAATTTCCATGATACGGGATCTCCTCACTTTATGTAGTTGACCAACAATCTTACTATCTTTAAGATCACCAATAAATCTAGTGGTTGACCAACGTATGAAACCTCTTGGTACTACTTGAAGGCTTTT
The DNA here is from genome assembly GCF_000741045.1 of Vigna radiata var. radiata. Classification (NCBI taxonomy): domain Eukaryota; kingdom Viridiplantae; phylum Streptophyta; class Magnoliopsida; order Fabales; family Fabaceae; genus Vigna; species Vigna radiata. The sequence goes on from NC_028358.1 coordinate 29,059,008, forward strand.
TGAAAGAATTAAAAAGTTGAAAGATCTCAAAACCTTAAGGAATTTCTAGTAGTTAAATTACAAGATGACTCAACTCTTTTAACTTTTATTCCAAATGTCTTATGTTTTTCATACTATACCATATTCTAGACATATGTTCTACGGTTTTATAATAACAATTCATCTTTTTGTTTGTGATATATGTTTTGCTAGTTTTCTTTTATGCTCTTTAATTTATTTAGTGATTTTTATAACTAGATTAGAACTAGAATTAGAACTCATACATAAAGTTGTAATGAACAAACTACAGATAAAAAAATCATGAGATATTTGAGAGACAAACTACGAATCTAAAATCACGAGATATTTGGAGATCATCTATTCTTATAAATTCATTCATTATTGTTCCCTTTATCTATTCAAAACACTTAAACTATTCAAAACAATTAGCTCTGATACGAGTAATTACATAATCATATCATACTAGAAAGAAAAACATAACTAAATTTTAAACTAATATATATATATATATATATATATATATATATATATTAAATAAATTTCATCCTCAAATTCAAATTCCTTCCACCATCTTCAAATATTTTACATTACTACTATACATACCTACACACTACTAACAAAAATAATTACATAATAAAAAAATTCAAATCCTTAAAAATACTAATTTAAATAATTAAATAATTAAATAAAAAACACAAAATAACATCAAAATATTCAAATTTATTTTAAATATCTATTTATAATAAAACAAATTATCTTATTTAAAATAAATAATACTAATAATCCTTCATAAAATTATTACAACATAAAATTATTTATATTCTACTTCAATTCAAATTATTTCACTAAATAAAAATTAATTTTTTATTTATGACTAAATAATTACTTATTTATTAACCTTTAAATTCAAATTATTTTTATCTGATTTTTACTAAAATGAACTAATTATATATCTCTAGTTTTTTAACATTGAACATCAAAATTATAATATTGAATGGGATTCAAATAAGATTTGGTATACATTTATCATTATTTGTAACAATCATTACTTATTACAATGTAATATGAATACATATATCATTGTTGGTCTAAATACATATAAAATTTGTACATATCCATCCAATCCTACAACAACCCATATTCATCTAGCGCTTCGAATATTTTAATGTTCTCGTTCTCTAGGATCCAGTACTTTGCATAGTTCTTTCTAATTTGACTCAACTCCTCCAGAAACAAAATATATTTAACTTTAGATATATTTAGCAAAATCACCAAATATTGCTAACAATGAAATTAATACTTACATTCGTGTACTCTGACATGCTTTTCCCGTTGTATTTCTTCTCTCCATCCCAAATTTTCATGGCTTTTAACATGATAACTCCACAATCACATCTTAAATAACACAACCAAAACATTGATCACTTATTACAACAAACAATCCTGAAAGATCCAAATATTTCAATAGAATTATTAAAACAACTTATAAGTTCGGTTAGGATGGGACATTTGATTGTTGAACGGACAAAGGACCAATATTCCCTTCGGGTCTATTGTACAACATGCAAAAGAATTTGGCCATATTCTCACCCTACCATAGAAATTCAGTTCATTAAAACATCATTAAATCACATGAACGAAATTGTTCCAAAAAATTAACTATCATATCATACCACAAATTTGTCTTTTCCTATCTTTAACATCCTTGCTCATTGAGTCAATGGCATATATTTCTAATGTTCTAATTTTCACTGCATAGCACCACCAGTGACTATCATGGATAAAGGGCATAAACAACTAAATACAAACAAAAACACATGTCAATACTTGAACAATCAAGATTTGTCAAACATAATAATTACATATTACACTAACTCACAAAGTCGACAGAGGGAATGTCTCCAAGACCAAATAAATCAGACCTCATGTAGGCTGTGTAACTACGAAGGGAGTACTCATGATGATTTTCAGGACGTCTCCTAAAATCACCGAGAACATGGCCCTATCACCAATTTCAAATGCACCAATGCATTGAACATTACTTGTACCAACAAATGGATCATCGTATCAAATAAATAAAAACGTATCGCGTATATGGAATTGAAATGAAGCCTCTTGACAACATCGGCCAACTTTCTCTGGTAGTGCATAAACATTGTAGACGCAAATAACACCACCTACACAATACAACACCGGTCAACCTTCAATGAGAACTAAAGAAGATAAATAAAGATTAACAAATGTCACATATTACTTACCATGTTATCTACATATTCACGTGGTGCTAAAGTGCGCATAGAAGTTGTGTCCAAAAACTGCCTCATTATTTCACACACATGAAATTATTAAAATATCATTAATAGGCACACGATCGTATATAACAATACAATTATCAAATTCAAAACAATTATCTAGATCGTTTGTTTTTGTCCTTATGGCTTACTGCATTGTACAATTGGTCAACGTCGACATCGGAGGTAGAAAAACCAGCAACACTGCGGAGAGGGGGAACTGCCAATGGTACTACTCCTAGAGGAACATCGTCGTCGCCATCATCAACATCAATATAATCAGGACGATGCTCAGATGTTGCACCTTTTTCATCTTTTGGTGCTAGTTCTTCATCCCCTACAGGGTGCTTATCATCTCCACCGCCGTACTCTTCGTCACTCACACGAACTCTTTTTTCAGCATCACCAAATGCAGCTTCTGCGATATACATTGGAAATTCCCGAAGGTCAATTAACTCTTTTGTTAGCCTTGCAATGACGCTATTTTAGAATTCGTATTCTTCAATTTGGCATCAGCACCTTCTAGCCACATGGAAACGTCGGTGTTATCCTCATCATTCCCAATGCAATACGAAGTTCAGATGTATGACGATCCTTTGGACTTACGTACCAATCAAGATGTAATTATAACAAACACAAAGAACATCATCAGAGTGAAATATATCCAGGAAATAATTTCAACAAACTTTCAAACACTTACATCTCCGGTCTTAAATAGATTTTTAATTATTTCTTTCTTTTCGGTATAAGGGTACCGACGCCATATGCGAGGGAACCTCCTGTGAGTAGTATGACGGTGCAAAGACAGTCTCTCCACCACCCAAGTCTTCAATCATCAAAACAAACAGTTAGCCAAATTCTAAAATGCTTTCAAAATAGATTATTCAGTCAATCATGTTACCTGCAACACAACAACGTTCCTACTAAGACTGAGAAACTTCTTGAATCGTCCCGACATTATTTTCTTCTTTAAATTGTTTAAATTTTGTACAAGGTGTTTATGTACACATGAAGCCCAATCATACAAATATAAACTATCTAAGTCGTCTAACACCGCACAAGTTATGTTAACGACATTTTCAGATTTCCTAGGAAAAAAAAATGTTACTAAACAAACTAAAATATACAACCTAAACACTACATCAACATGTATGTCCTCGTATTTCACAATCAAATGAAACATGTCAATCAAATCCTTTTTATTAGTGGTTTTGGAATTAAATATCTGACCAACCAATCCAACTAAACACTCATCGAAAGGAACATCTAAACCACCCATACCTAAGCCGGTAGCCATAAATACATCAACAACATTAAAAGGAACAAGTTGTTGACTAACCCTAAAACAAACATCATTCTCAGTCCACTGTTTCACCATATGCTTCAACAATTTCAGATTGACCTCAATAGGATTTAAAATTTGTACACACCAACGAAATAGGGTCATCCTAATACGCTCTACGTGAGCGTCTCGCAGTAAAATATTCATTTTAAGAAGGGTTGCCGATTCCATGAACACACGCAGACACCTCTACAAAACATTAAGAAAAATATAATAAATACTACAACTAAAAACATCAGTCATACGAAATGTGCATTAAATTTTGGATTAAATTTTGTAAGGCATGAAATGTGCCTTACACTTGGTTTTCGGGGTATCATTGGACCTACGCTCATAACAAGATTGTCCACAACATCGTAAGGGTTCGCGGTCATCACTTTGGGTCGTCAACCATTGGTCTGCCTTGTTTGTCTTCGTTTATCAACGTTAAAGCCACCGTTGAAGCCCTTTGTGTCGATGTTGAAGCCCTGTTGTTTGTCGTCTTCGTTTATTTTGGTAAGTGGAATTGGACCACATCTCAGCATCTTCTCCATTTACTTTTTGTTCATTCACGACCCCTAACGATGTTGTGGACAATCTTGTTTTGTGCATATTATGAGCGCAGGTCCAATGGCACCCCGAAAACCAAGTGTAAGGCTTAATGCAAAATTTAGTGCACATTTTGTATGGCTGAACTTTTTAGTTATAGTATTTATTATATTTTTCTTAATGTTTTGTAGAGGCGCTTGCGTGTGTCCATGGAATCGGCAACACTTCTTGAAATAAATACTTTACTACGAGACACTCACGTAGAGCGTATTAGGATGACCCTATTTCGTTGGTGTGTACAAATTTTAAACCTTAATGAGGTCAATCTGAAAGTGTTGAAGCATATGGTGAAACAGTGGGTTGGGAATGATGTTTGTTTTAGGGTTAGTCAACAACTTGTTCCTTTTAATGTTGTTGATGTATTTATGGCTACCGGCTTAGGTATGGGTGGTTTAGATGTTCCTTTTGATGAGTGTTTAATTGGATTGGTTGGTCAGATATTTAATTCCAAAACCACTACAAAAAAGGATTTGATTGACATGTTTCATTTGATTATGAAAGATGAGGACATACATGTTGATGTAGTGTGTAGGTTGTACATTTTAGTTTGTTTAGTAACATTTTTTTTGCCTAGGAGATTTAAAAATGTCGCTAACATTCCTTGTGCGGTGTTAGACGACTTAGATAGTTTATATTTGTATGATTGGGCTTCATGTATACATAAACACCTTGTACAAAATTTAAAAAATTCAAAGAAGAAAATAATGTCGGGACGATTCAAGAAGTCTCTTAGTCTTAGTGGGATCGTTGTTGTGTTGCAGGTAACATGATTGACTAAATAATCTATTTTGAAAGCATTTTAGAATTTGGCTAATTGTTTGTTTTGATAATTGAAGGCTTGGACGGTGGAGAGACTGTCTTTGCACCCTCATACTACTCACAATAGGTTCTCCCGCATATGGTGTTTGTACCCTTATACCGAAAAGAAAGAAACAATTAAAAATCTATTTAAGACCAGAGATGTAAGTGTCTGAAAGTTTGTTGAAATTATTTCCTGGATATATTTCACTGATGTTGTTCTTTGTGTTTGTTACAGTTACATCTTGATTGGTACGTAAATCCAAAGGATCGTAATACACCTGAACTTCGTATTGCATTGGGAATGGATGACATTGGTATGGGTCCGGGTGAAGAATCAAGGGCTGAACCATCCAGAAGACAGGAATCAGATGAGGATAGCACTGACACTGCCAGGTGGCTAGAAGGTGTTGATGCCATATTGAAGAATACAAATTCTAAAATAACGTCATTGCATGGCCACACTGCAAGACTAACGAAGGAGTTAATTGACCTTCAAGAATTTCCAATGTATAGCGAAGAAGTTGCATTTGGTGATGCTGAAAAAGGAGTTAGTATGGGTGACGAAGAGTACGACGGTGGAGATGATAAGCACCCTGTAGGGGATGAAGAACCAGCAGCCCCTAAAGATGAAAAAAGTGCAACATCTGAGCATCGTCCTGATTATATCGATGTTGATGAAGGCGAAGACGATGTTCCTCTAGGAGTGGTACCATAGGCAATTTCCCTCTCCGTAGTGTTGTTGGTTTTTCTACTGCTGATGTCGACGTTGACCAATTGTACAATGCAGTAAGCCATAAGGACAAAAACAAACGATCTAGGTAATTGTTTTGAATTTGATAATTGTATTGTTGTAGACGATTGTGTGCCTATTAATGATATTTTAATAACTTCAGAGTTGTGTGTGAAATAATGGGACAGTTCTTGAACACAACTTCTATGCGCACTTTAGCACCACGTGAATATGTAGATAACATGGTAAGTAATATGTGACATTTGTTAATCTTTATTTATCTTCTTTAGTGTTCATTGAAGCTTGACTGGTGTTGTATTGTGTAGGTGGTGTTATTTGCGTCTACAATGTTTATGCACTACCAGAGAAAGTTGGCCAATGTTGTCAAGAGGCTTCATTTCAATTCCATATACGCGATACGTTTCTATTTATTTGATACGATGATCCATTTGTTGGTACAAGTAATGTTCAATGCATTGGTGCATTTGAAATTGGTGATAGGGCCATGTTCTCGGTGATTTTAGGAGACGTCCTGAAAATCATCATGAGTACTCCCTTCGTAGTTACACAGCCTACATGAGGTCTGATTTATTTGGTCTTGGAGACATTCCCTCTGTCGACTTTGTGAGTTAGTGTAATATGTAATTATTATGTTTGACAAATCTTGATTGTTCAAGTATTGACATGTGTTTTTCTTTGTATTTAGTTGTTTATGCCCTTTATCCATGATAGTCACTGGTGGTGCTATGCAGTGAAAATTAGAACATTAGAAATATATGCGATTGACTCAATGAGCAAGGGTGTTAAAGATAGGAAAAGAATTGACAAATTTGTGGTATGATATGATAGTTAATTTTTTGGAACAATTTTTTTCATGTGATTTAATGATGTTTTAATGAACTCGTAAATAATTTCTATGGTAGGGTGAGAATATGGCCAAATTCTTTTGCATGTTGTACAATAGACCCGAAGAGAGTATTGGTCATTTGTCCGTTCAACAATCAAATATCTCATCCCAACCCAACTTGTAAGTTGTTTTAATAATTCTATTGAAATATTTGGATCTTTCAGGATTGTTTGTTGTAATAAGTGATCAATGTTTTGGTTGTATTATTTAAGATATGATTATAGAGTTATCATGTTAAAAACCATGGAAATTTGGGATAGAGAGGAGAAATACAACGGGAAGGGCATGCCAGAGTACACGAATGTAAGTATCAATTTCATTGTTAGCAATATTTGATGATTTTGTTAAATATATCTAAAGTTAAATATATTTTGTTTTAGGAGGAGTTGAGTCAAATTAGAAAGAACTATGTAAAGTACTGGATCCTAGACAACGAGAACATTAGAATATTCGAAACGCTAGATGAATATGGGTTGTTGTAGGATTTGATGGATATATACAAATTTTATATGTATTTAGACCAACAATGATATATGTATTCATCTTATATTGTAATAAGTAATGATTGTTACAAACAATTATAAATGTATATCATCTTATTTGAATCTCATTCGATTTATATCCATTCAATATTATCTCCAATGTCTATTTATTTATTTATTTTGTTTGTATATTTATCATAAATTAAAGCTCCATATTAGTAAGTCCTTTTAATAAAGGTAATTGTTCTCCCATAGAAGTAAATGCCTGAACATTCTGCATCATAAAAGTCATTGGTAATTGTTTACTGTGATTGGTAATCGTTTACAATTGAGGAAGTTCTTCGATTTCATGTGACTTATGCTTGAAAAAAATCACTGGTAATAAATTGACCATTGCCGTTAAATGCAATTAACGGGGTTAAGTTTTAAGTTACCTATGTTGGTCAGCTGGCACCAAACCTTGACGTGTCGTGCAGATAAACATGTGATGTGTTATTAATTTTGACGTGGCAGTAAAATTTAGGGATTTTAACATTGTTTTAAAATTAGGGGAAAATTTGGGGATTTTAACATTGTTTTAAAATTAGGGTTAGTGTTAGGATTGGGATTTCCATTGTCTGACAAAGGTGAGACTGAGTCTTGGGAAGCAGAGATGAGAGTAAGTGTTCGAAATTGGTCAATTAGGGATCGAAATTCTTAAATTAGCTTGTGCATTGGAGTAAGGGTTGGTATCACGTGAATCGCGAAGTGGTTGAACTTGGATCGCAACGTTTTCATGTGGAATTTCGTGGAAGGTTAGTGTATCTGTACAGTGTTATTCAGTGTTTTTCCTTAAAGTTCAGTGTATTTTGTTGTTATGTGGCCATGCCTTTTACATTGTGGGGTTGGGGTTGTCTGAAAAAAGATTATTTCCCTATTTTGGTTGTGGTCCCCCATGTCCCCATAGTTGTACTTCGTTTTCTTGTGTCATTTTCAATGTTTTAATATTTGTGTTTTTTTTTTCGTTTTATATTTACTTATAGGTGTAGAGTGTGTTTTGTGTGATGGAGGGTGACATAAAAGTTGTTATTCACCATGGGGGCAAGTTGGTAATGGAAGGGTGTCTGAGGTATGAAGGGGAGTGTGATAGTATGCATTTTGACCCTGACTACTGGAGTTACTACGTTGTCGTGAGTGTAGTAAAAGCGCTTGGATATGTAGAATTTCAGAACTTGTGGTATTCGGTTGGATGTGGTCCTGTATTAGATGGTAAGCTAGAAGCATTGTGTGATGATGTAGGAGCTATGCATATGGTGAATTTAGCTAGGTTAAATGGTCGAGTGCATTTATATGTTGTGCATTGTGTGTCTCAAGGTGATGTAATTCAGATGATTGAATATAATGTACATGAAGAACAGTTAGATGAGGGGGTACAACATGAAGGTGGTGAGAATGCAAAGTTGGATGTCGACAGAATAGCAGTTGAGGTTGATGGTGATGAAGTAGAAGTTGATGTTGGTGAGGGTGAGGGAATAAAACATGATGAAGCTGTTAATGAGAGAATAGAAGTTGTTGTTGATGGTGAGGAAGAACAAGTTGATGTTCGTGAGGGTAAGGGAATAGAACATGATGAAGCTGTTAATGAGAGAATACAAGTTCATGTTGATGGTGAGAAAGTAGAAGTTGATGTTCATGAGAATGAGGGAATAGAAGTGGGTGTTCATATTGCAGAAGTACAAGTCGATGTTCATATTGAAGAAGTACAAGTGGATGTTGGTGAGAGTGAGGGAATACAAAATGAGGAAGGTCATGATGAGGAGACAGTTGAACTTAACACGACAGTTGTGAATGAATGGAGTTCATCTGATGGAATCCTCCTTGACGTAGTCCTCTTTTTCTTAATTTTACATTTTATTATATCTGTAGTGTAGCTTGCAAGGAGCATGGGTTACTATAAATACCCAGCTCCTCATTGTATTTCCCATTAAGATTAATGAGAATAGAATTTTCTAAATTCAGAAACTATTCTCTCTTGAAAGTCATAGGCTAGATAGTCCAAGAGACCTCCTCTAGCCACCTTCCAAGCACCTCTCTCATTTTTCATTTTTCCATTTTCACACGGTGTTTCTCACTCAGCGTCACCATTTCCTCCAATCAGCGTCAGACGCATCATCAGTGCTACAACCTTTAGCACGCATCATCAGCGTCTCGCCACTTCACTCATTCTTGCCTCTCTCGAATCAAAAGTGTTATTTCATTTCCTCCATTCCTCTGACCAAAACCTCTGCTAGGGTTTCCCGATCCAGTGCCTCCACTCCTTTCCTCCTCACAGATCCGTCAGCTCTCCTTCATAAGTGTCATCTCTTTCACAGAAACAACATTGTTTTCATCTCCTCTGCCTGTATCACCGAACATCTTCCTTCAGACTTAGGTTTGCTTCGTCATTTTCAGTTTTACCTTCGATCTCACCGAACAAAAACCTTTCCATCCATAGATTTTCACTCTCCACCGTTCAATCTCGAGTTCGAACCGATTAATCGGTTCATTTTGCGAATATCTCCATTTCTAGGGTTCCGGTTGTCTAGGTTTAGGTTCTCTGAGTTCCTTCTCAGATTTGCTCCATTCTCTCTCGGTCTAGAGCATTACTCAACAATTTCTGCTGCGTATTCTTCGTCGGAGAAGCCTCGAGGACTCCAATTTTGTCTGCATCACGCCTATCGGTCCTCTTCCTCAAGGCGTCTTCCATCATCATCAGATGATGATATTAGTGAAGTGAATATTGTGAATGGTGAAGTGCATGGTGTGGATGCTTCAGTATACGTAAACGTCCAGTGTGACTTTAGTCAAAGAGATAGTTCAGGCAATATGGAAGTTGATTGCAGTGTTATTTCTAAGTCAGATTTGGAACAACATCATGAGTCAGATTTAGAAGAACATGAAATTACTGATACTAGTTTATTCAATGATGAATGGGAGTCTGAGGAGTTAACTTCTCCTGATATAAGTGATGTTGAAGAGGGATATGGTAATTTTGATACATTCACTATGCCTAAAAAGATGGTTGATTTCAAGTGGAAGGTGGGAACATTTTTTGGGCAAAAAGTGGACATCTTAGATGCCATCAGAACATACTCACTAGAGAATGGAAAAAAACTCAAATTTATTAAAAATGATAACAGAAGAATAAGGATTAAGTGTATAGGAGCAAAAGGAGAATGTCCTTGGATGACATATTTTGCTAATATGGAGGCAATAGATTCATGGCAATTAAGGACTCTGTTGATGTCACACATGCACTAGGGAGCATAAGTTGGGTGTATTCAATGAAAGATGGCTAAGTAAAAAATTGTAAAAGACAGTAAGACAGAATCCATGCATTATTATTATTTCTAGGGCATTAACAACTAAAAAAATGGATTCGCTATTCACGACTCATCGACAACCCAGGCAATGTTAATCGAGTTTGATAATTTTTTTTTCAGTTTGATAATTTTTATTTATTATTATTATCCCTCTCTCTGCTACTGTCGTCGATGCCTGTTACTACTGCCTACTACCTGTTATCGCCGTCACTTTTAATGCCTGCTACTCTATTACTGTCGTCACTCCAACTGCTATTTTAATGGAAATCACTTGCCCTGACCTTCCTTTCCTTTACATTTTGCTTTGCTTTCTCTTTAACAATGTATGTATTGCTTTGCTTATTTTAATTTCAACTTCTACTGCTTTCTGCTACTCTTCCCTGTTTGTTATCTAACATTTTTTTGGTCACGACGAACAGACTCTCATGGGTTTAAATCTCCGTTTTGAACCTCATCGAAAACTGATAACCATGTTATAAACTGACGAATCGTTTTGGAAGTTTACGAGGGAAGAGGACGCTCCATCCTTTAGTTTGGGTGAATGTAGGCACTTGTCCGCATTCTTAAATGAAAAGAAATCAATTTCAATGTCGGATGACGAGGTAAGAAAATACTTACTATTGTGAGGAATTTATTTATGGTAAAAAAAAACTTAATGTTCTTTTGGCAGATTTATTTTGTTTTAGATGTTACACAATATCAGTTTGACCATTGTCTCGGAGCCATGCGTAGGAGACATGTAGAGTTAGAATTCGACATTATTAATGGTGAAATTATACTAAAGAAAGAGACAGAAAAACACCGGGTAAGTTGACGTTCTACCGCAAACTACAATCACCTCACGGGTCAGCTAGGGCATCTCCATCTGCCCAAAATTCCCAAAATTCTATTCCTTTGTGCAGCTCAAATGAACTACTGCAATAATTCCTATATTGAAGCATCCTTTATTTTATTTCTAGATGACCTTTATTTTATTTCTAAATGAGGCTGCAGAAATTTCTTGAAAATGGGAGTGAATATTGAATGCTGTCTATTTTCTTAGTTTTCTTAGTGACATGATTAATTATATGACAAATTATGAATTGTATTAAATTTTCATTTTTAGTTCTGATCACAGAATGTTTATTCTTATATGAGAAATTTGCAGGGGAAGAATTAGTCAACTAAATATATTTTTATTGCTTTACAACTAAATAATCTTTTTTTTCTTTTATGTTTCACAATTTTTCAGTTGCTATAATATATTTTTATTCAATCTTTAAAGAATTAGTCAAAAGAAAAAAGATTGAATAAAAATATATTATAAAAACTGAAAAATTGTGAAACATAAAAGAAAAAAAAAGATTATGTAGTTGTAAAGCAATAAAAATACATTTAGTTGACTAATTTTTCCCCTGCAAATTTCTCATATAAGAATAAACATCCATTAATCATAACTAAAAATGAAAATTGAATACAATTCATAATTTGTCATATAATCAATCATGTCACTAAGAAAATAGACAACATTCAATATTCACTCCCATTTTCAAGAAAGTTCTACAGCCTCATTTGGAAATAAAATAAAGGTCATCTAAAAATAAAATAAAGGATGCTTCAATATAGAAATTATTGCAGTAGTTCATTTGAGTTGCACAAAGGAATAAAATTTTGGGCAGATGGAGATGCCCTAGCTGACCCGTGAGGTGATTGTAGTTTGCGGTAGAACGTCAACTTACCTGGTGCTTTCCTGTCTCTTTCTTTGGTATAATTTCACCATTAATCATGTCGAATTCTAACTTTACATGTCTCCGACGCATGGCTCCGAGACAATGGTCAAACTTATAATGTGTAACATCCAAAACAAAATAAATCTGCCAAAAAAACATTAAGTTTGTTTTACCATAAAGGTTTAATAGGTTCAGAGATCCTTATATTTGGAGGTTTGTTTCAATTGGATCCTCCAATTTTTAAAGTGATCAATTAGGTCCCTAATTTTGTCAATTTGAATCAATCAAAGCCTTTCGTTAAATGCAGTTAACGTCGTGAAGTTTTTGAACATGTGGCAAGTTGATGCTTCCAGGTGGCATCGTTTGCATAGATGGATTATAAAAGGATGAAATCCCTAAATTAAAAGGGTATATCTGAAGGTGAAATCCCTAAATTAAAAGAGATTTCACCTTTTTATAATCCACCTATGCACTTGAAACGGTGCCACCTAGAAGCGTCAACGTGCCACATGTTCAAAAATTTCACGGCGTTAACTACATTTAACGGAAAGACTTTTATTGATTCAAATTGACAAAATTAGGGACCTAATTGATCACTTTTAAAATTGAAGGACCCAATTGAAACAAACCCCCAAATATAGGGACCTCCGAACCTATTAAACCTACCATAAATAAATTCCTCACAATAGTAAGTATTTTCTTACCTCGTCATCCGACATTGAAATTGATTTCTTTTCATTTAAGAATGCGGACAAGTGCCTACATTCACCAAAACTAAAGGATGGAACGTCCTCTCCCCTCGTAAACTTCCAAAACGATTCGTCATTTGATAACATGGTTATCAGTTTCCGATAGGTTCAAAATGGAGATTTAAACCCATGAGAGTATGTTCGTCATGACCAAAAAAATGTTAGATAACAAACAGCGAAGAGTAGTAGAAAGCAGAAGTTGAAATTAAAATAAACAAAGCAATACTTACATTGTTAAAGAGAAAGCAAAGCAAAATGTAAAGGAAAGGAAGGTCAGAGCAAGTGATTTTCATTAAAATAGCAGTTGGAGTGACGACACTAAAAGAGTAGTAGGCATTAAAAGTGACGGCGGTAGCAGGTAGCAGACAGTCGTAGCAGGCATCGACAACAGTAGCAGAGAGATGGATAATAATAATAATAATAATAATAATAATAATATAAATAATAATAATAATAATAATAATAATAATAATAATAATAATAATGCCTAGATTCTCTCTTACTGTCTTTTCCAATTTTTTACTTAACCATCTTGCATTTAATACACCCAACTTATGCTCCCTACTGCATGTGTGACCATCAACCAAACTCCTTAACTGCCATGAATCTATTGCCTCCATATTAGCAAAATATGTCATCCAAGGACATTCACCTTTTGCTCCCATACACTTAATCCTTATTCTTCTGTTATCATTTTTAATAAATTTGAGTTTTTTTCCCTTCTCTAGTGAGTATGTCCTGATGGCATCCAAGATGTCCACTTTTTACCCAAAAAATGTTCCCACCTCCCACTTGAAATCAACCATCTTTTTATGCATAATGAATGTATCAAAATTACCATATCCCTCTTCAACATCACTTATATCAGGAGAAGTTAACTCCTCAAACTCCCATTCATCATTGAATAAACTAGTATCACTAATTTCATGTTCTTCTAAATCTGACTCATGATGTTGTTCCAAATCTGACTCAGAAATAACGCTGCAATCAACTTCCATATTGCCTAAACTATCTCTTTGACTAAAGTCACACTGGACGTTTACGTCTACTAAAGCATCCACACCATGCACTTCACCATCCACAATATTCACTTCACCAATATCATCATCTGATGAACTCCATTCATTCACAACTGTTGTGTTAACTTCAACTATCTCCTCATCATGACCTTCCTCATTTTGTATTCCCTCACTCTCACCAACATCCACTTGTACTTCTTCAATATGATTATCCACTTCTATTCCCTCACTCTCACGAACATCAACTTGTTCTTCCTCACCATCAACAACTTCTATTCTCTCATTAATAGCTTCATCAAGCTCTATTCCCTCACCCTCACCAACATCAATTTCTACTTCCTCACCATCAACCTCAACTGCTATTCTGTCGACATCCAACTTTGCACTCTCACCACCTTCATGTTGTATCCCATCATCTAACTGTTCTTCATGTACATTATATTCAATCATCTGAATTACATCACCTTAAGACATACAATGCACAACATTTAAATGCACTCGACCATTTAACCTAGCTAAATTCACCATATACATAGCTCCTACATCATCACACAATGCTTCTAACTTACCATCTAATATAGGACCACATCCAACCGAATACCACAAGTCCTGAAATTCTACATATCCAAACGCTTTTACTACACTCACGACTACGTAGTAACTCCAGTAGTCAGGGTCAAAATACATACTATCACACTCTCCTTCATACCTCAGACACCCTTCCATTACCAACTTGCCCCCATGGTGAATAATAACTTCTATGTCACCCTCCATCGCACAAAACACACTATACACCTATAAGTAAATATAAAATGAAAAAAAAACACAAATATTAAAACATTGAAAATGACACAAGAAAACGAAGTACAACTATGAGAGCAACGGGGGACATAAGGGACCACAACCAAAATAGGGAAATAATCTTTTTTCAGACAACCCCAACCCCACAATCTAAAAGGCATGGCCACATAACAACAAAATACACCGAACTTTAAGGAAAAGCACCGAATAACACTGTACAGATACACTAACCTTCCACGAAATTCTACACGAAAACGTTGCGATCCAAGTTCAACCACTTCGCGATTCACTTGATACCAACCCTTACTCCAATACACAAGCTAATTTAAGAATTTCGATCCCTAATTGACCAATTTCGAACACTCACTCTCACTTTTGCTTCCCAAGACTCAGTCTCACCTTTGTCAGACAATGGAAATCCCAATCCTATTTTTAACACTAACCCTAATTTTAAAACAATGTTAAAATCTCCAAATTTTACTGTTACGTCAAAATTAATAACACATCACATGCTTATCTGCACGACACGTCAAGGTTTGGTACCAGTTGACCAACACAGGTAACTTAAAACTTAAACCCGTTAATTGCATTTAACAACAAAGGTCAATTTATTACAATTTTGCAAAAATAGAGACTTAATTGACACAAAAAATAAATCAAGGACTAAATTGGGACAAAAATGTGAAAATAGGGACTAACGAAAGGATTTAACCTATTATCAACCCTTTTAGGCTTGGATCGAGGATAGTTTTTTTACTTGTCGGATTTTGCACCTCATATCGATAATAAATTCACATTGAATATCTTTATTATGGATACATAATAAAAAGAATATCAATTCATTACTTAGTGAAATAAAGATAAAAAATTATATATATTAGCTTTTTTGATAGATGGCTGAGTAGTTGATAATCTGTATTCAGAATTATAAAGGTTATGTTTGGACACTCAAAAATTAAGAAATTGAACCATTAATATGAACAAACAAGTATTGTTCATAATACGATATCACAAATATAGACATTTTCCAAAAGCTTCGGCCTCCAATAAAGATATGAACTAATGTTAGCATTACTCTTCGGTTTTCCTAAACTAGATCATCGCATCAGGTTAACCATATAAATACTACTCATCTTATCTCTAGGATCAATTATTTTACTATTAACAAAATCACTTACCTAAAAATTGTAATGGATTTCCTTGATACAAAAAATAAAGTAAATTAACCCAACAAAGAATCAAATAAAAACCTGAATAAATCTAAAGTTCCAAATGCTATAGAAAAAAGACGAGAAGGCAAAAAAGACTTTCAGAGTAAGAATAAAATAAATAAACTCCAATGCAATAAAACGAATATATTAAAATTTAACAAAATAGATTTTCTTTGGACGCCATAATTCCTGAAGACTTATCTGTTGCATACCAGGTGAGTTTCATACACAACACAAGCTCGTCGTAACCATTACAATTTTTTTAAATAAACATGTAATTGATAAGATGTTATTAGAATGTAAAATCGAAATTAATAATCAAAAGCATTTTTAAATCCAGCAAAATAAAAGATGACATACCACAGCGCAACTAGAAACCCAGCTTCGACATCATCGTTTGAGAGACGGTAAAGAGAGAAATCCGAATCGGAAGTGGAATGCAAGAAAGCAAGTTATACTTACGAAATGAAAGCTAATAAAGAAAAGGGAAATGGCAAGTTTGTGCGTGAATCTAACGCAGAAGAGAGGAACGAGGTTACGAAGAATTCCGTTAGATTTACGCACAAACGTGTAATTTGCCTCTGCCCTCTCTCTGATCTCATATAGACTAGAAAAGGCAGTAAGATCTGTATTTGAATGGGAGTGGGAAGGAGGAGCCATTTACATCTAGAAGCTTCTTGCGGCTCTCACGCCACAGATAATTAGGGCCGTTGGATCTTATCAAACCCTCCATTTTTTTAAACGGAAATATATTTTGCACACCAGAACCGCTTCGTCAAAAAATAAACTTATTACTTTTTTTTATTTTTATATAATTTACCAAGTGTTAAAATTTGTCATTCAAAAAAGGAAAAAAATGTTAAAGAAATTTACTGTCATCATGAAACGCATGTGTTGTTACGGTAACTTAAAGCTGGACTGCTCTACATTGACGGGACAGAACACTGATGATGGGTCATGTTGCTACTGCGAGGGTGCAGTCCAATTAAGTATTAATTACTTTTTTTTTTTTTTTATCACGCCTTTACGAATATTTTAAATAAAAATACTTAGATAATATCTCCTAAAATAGTAAAATATAGATCACATTTTTTTATTCATAAGTAATGATCAGATAATGTGTGGAAGCGATTTATGATTATAGGATCTTGTTTTAGGGAATTTTCAATATTTTTTTTTATCAGTAGTGAAGATGTATACTAAGCATATTAGCAGTATTCCAGATTTTGTTATAGATGTATTTGATTTAGTGATAATTTTTAATGATTAATCAATTATAAACATGTTTTATCCTTTGAAATACACTTATTAAGCTTTGGATGATAAAAATGTGTTTATCAATGGTTAGACGAGGAATTGAATTTTAAAGTGAGGCTCCAATCCAGGAAGTTTATAGTTTATGGAGGTTTAGGAAAAATACTGCCTTTAATTCACTTTGTTTGTGAGATTTAGCAGGTCTTATTGGGCTTAGAGTTTTCTTCATGGGCCTCTATTGTTACTGTATAAATATTAGCTTTATTTCTTCCAGATCCATAATTTCTAACTGCCTTCCCTTGTAAAAGTGATTTTCTAGTTGTCCGTTTCCAAAATCACGTGGAACAGACCTTCCAGAATTTCTGGAAGAGGCTTTCGAAATACGTGAAATTCATTTTGAAATTAGCTTTCCATAATAAAATGTCTCGAACAAGCTTTTCCTATATACCATCTTGTAGAACAAGATTTCTAAAACGAGCTTTCTAGAGACTTAAGTTTTTTTTTTTTTTTTTTCAGAACAAGCTCTCTTTTTCTTTTCTTCCTCTCAAGGAGTGCAATGGAAGCACAACAGCAATGATGCAGCAGCAGCGGCTTGACTCAGTAAAGAGGGTATTTTAATCTTTTAATATTTATATAGGGTGCAGTTAGTAATAATGAGGTGCGGAAAGAGGAAGCCGAAAATTTTCAATAAATGTTCTTGTAACGACGGGCCTTCGGTGGAGTGTGTAAAAAGTGTGGATGGGCTTGGGCTTGGGCTTGGGCCTGGTGCTATCTTTGTTATGGAGAAAAGGAATAAAGGGAAAAGGCAGGATGGAAGAAAAAGATGATTGTTTGTTATTGAAGGACAGAAAATGATGGAGAGAGAGGGTTAAGAAATGGAGCTTGGTTATAGGTGGTAGTTGTGAATTGTGATTGATATTAGATTATATAAATGTTAAGATTTGTATTTTCAAAGCATGGGGCATTTGTGGTAAGAATTGGTAGGTCCATAGGTTCACCTAAAAGTGATTTTTCCAAAAGGGAAATGTAAAATATAATAAAATTGTTAATTATTATTTTTGAAGTGAGAAGTGTTGGGTGGTGAGGTGAATAAAACTGAATGTATTGACTTAACAAATTTAGGTGTTGACAAGATCACATGATCACTCTTTCTCATCATCCCTGTTTCTTTTATCTAATCTTTATCACTAAAAGCCATGGATTTAGAACATTTCCAAGCCACTATGCATCTCAAGTGGGACTCACACAGCCATTATGACAACTTTAATGCCCATAGATAATAATAATAATAATAATAATGTATCAAACCAATGAAATTCCAAGGTCATTTGGAAAAAGGGAAAATATTCCCCACACCCATATCATTCACAGTACAACTTATATTAATATTACTATGTCTGCTTATATTAATACTGTCATTAATTTTCCCAACAAAAAATTAATCAACAGAAAATGAAATGACGTGCGATGCGAGTTCATTAATTGTTGTGGATGATGATGATGAAGGAATACTCGTACCTTAATTTCCATGCTTTTTAAACTTTGAATCAGAGCTAGTGTAGGAATTGGAACATACCGTTTTGAATTAGAAATTTCTGCTAAAAAATATTCCCAGATTATCAGAGGTGTCGGTAGGCACCTTTGACCGACGAAAATTATTCCAATGTCACTGTTTCGCTCATATATAAAATACATAAATACAAATAAAAAAATACCACCAAAATCAAGAAAAAAAAAACACAAACACAAAATATTAATTACGCATAACACAACTTTAGAAAGTTCAATTATTTAAAATGAGAGGTAAAATACATTTAGATTTATTTTTAAGATAGTTAACTCTATCTTGAATGAAAAAAATAAATAAATCTTAATTAGTCACATTCTTTAATATTTATATTGAAGCAGTAATTAAAAAGACCTGACTCAGCCGAAAGAAGACAGTGAGTGAATGGTGTGGGTGTGTTATTGAAGAAAAAAGATAATTAGTGATATTAGTTATAAAGTATTATGGAAGTTTGTCTCTTATACTTGACTGAGCAAGGTGTTACTCATTGGCAAGCAAAATATATTTTATATATATATATATATATATCCTTGAGAGGGGGTTGAATTTGAATGCTGAGATGAAAGGCAGTGTTACTGAACTTTTTTATTTTTATTTTTTAATTTTGACTTGACTCCATGTGGAGGAAGCACGTTGAGGGTCTGAAAGCTGATCCAAACGCTAAAATAATTAAAAATGTTTGGTTTTAGTAAAGAAAAAGGAAAGAAATAGGGAAGCTTCATGGACAGTGAGGAATAGGATTTAGCTAAATGCCGGAGCTTCTCTTGCCTTAAATTATGTCAATCTTCTAGAAAGTGTTGTTCCCATAGATTGAGAGAGAAAAGAATAAAGATTTGAGCACTCAGAGGGTGATTTATGAGGAAAAGTAACGGTTAGGTGGGGTAACAAATCTTATATCAAATATACATCAATCATCACCCTTTCAGCAACCACTAATCCCACAAATTAACCATTTTCTTTCCGCCAATCTTCTAACTTATCACCACACCAACCAAACCTACGCCTTCCACACCCTAACATTTTCTCTAATATTCTATTTCTTTGAAAATTTTTATAAAGTACTACCTACCCAACATCAACAACAAAACCTCTCGTCACCCTATTTTTCCTTTTAATAAAAGTTATTTTTTCCGTAAAAAGTATGATAGGAATTGTTCTAAGATTGCGATTCCTTCTTTCCCAAATTAACGTGTTTATGTGTTAGCTAGACCATAATATATATATAGCATGATATGGTTTGAATGATCAAGTATCTAACATTTAAAATCATTGCAATATGCAAGGAAATAACAGTTCAATAATATAATGGGATTCTAGTGCATTCTCACATGCAACTGAGAAGAAGAAACGATACATAAACATTAAAAAGGAAAAAGTCTTTTTAATAATTTTTTTTTTATAATTTTTTACAACGCATACGTGACAATATGTGATTGGTCCGTTTTAAATATTGTTTTAGAATAAATTCAAACAGACTAATAAAATAATAACATATATTCTGTTATCAAAAAATTATTAAAAAAATTATTAAAATATCATTTTTCTATTTAAAAAAATTAGGTTTTACGATGCAACAAACAACAGCATTGCATTGACAAGAGAATAATGAAGTATAAAATAAAATAAAATAAAAAGTGGGAAATATTTATAGAAAAATAGAAATGAAAATGGGATAAGTAGCGTGGACCAGTGACAGTGGTCAATTCTAGGGTTGGGGGACCTGCTACTGCTATACTGTTGCTGCTGCTGCATATTGGGCTTGTAAGAGAAGACGGTGACGTATCGCGACAAGACAAAATTAGTTTTTATTATTTAATTTATTTGTTTTGTCCCTACATTGAGCTCCCAAAAACGTATCCCACGAGCAACCAACCCCAATCAAACACAGTCCCAGATTGATACTTGTATGTGCAAAACCTATTATTTTATCTAAACATCCCTCAATCACCGTAACACTCAAAATTTGGAAATCAAAAATCCCGCCCCAGAAACAACCTCTATCAATTCCAAACTAATCATAATTTTAAACAATAATCTACCGTGTTTTTTTTTCTATATTATACAGGGAGTGTTCGTAGAAAAAACATAATATTCCTTTTATGGATTTCATTATTATTTTAATTAGTACATCTTATATAGTGTTGTCTTAGGTCATCTATCACTCTTTTCTTTTATTTCTTTTAATTGAATTAGAGTACTTTTTTAAAAAGTTGTCATAAGTGTAACTGTCACTCTTAGGACACGTATAGTGTCAAGTTTTACATTATGACTTGCATATATCACTTTATCATATAAAAATTCATCGATGTAAGTACTTTTGTTAAATAGACAATATCATATTTTATCGTTTTATTTTTATATTTAATATAAGAATATGTTTAGTCAACAAGCACATAAAAATAAAAGTTAATCTCATACTAAATAAAAGTAGATAAATATTTATTTTATATTGTAGATACTTTTTTTTGTCAAAAAAAATCATTATAAAAAAATAAATCACATCAAATAATATCTTGAATAAAGAGTAAATTTCTCTTTCAAAAAATCATTAAACTAAACATTGTAATTGTATACTTTATATAACATATATGTTGAATATTGATATAATATAATCGATAAATAAATCACTTATTAGATAAATGATCAAAAGAATGCAAAAAGAATTAGAGAAGGAAACATTACAAGATAAAGAAGTCTTATATATCAAGTTAAAATGGAAGCTATTGAACCTCTTAGCACAAGGAGAAACCCGCTCAACACAAGTTACATGAGAACCGATATGCTCACTTTCGGATCAGGCCGTGCCCAACGAAGGAGGGCTTGCACCTCACAGCTCGTAAGAGTTTCTAGAAATTTCATCCGAGTTAAAGTGTGATTTGTAAGTTAAAGAGTTTCTAGAGTACTAAATCCTATATACGCCAATAGACAATCAATCTCTCTAATGAGTTAAAGTGTGATTTACGATCACTAATAATCTTAACAATCTATCTTTTTCAAGAGTGGTTGTTTGCCAAAAATATACTTGTGTAAACAAGAAGTGACTTGTGAAAGAATAATTGACTAAGTCATTAATAGCTTATGGAATTAAAAGCTACTTAAATGGAGTAAACCATGAGTTACTAAAAGCTTAAACAATACTCGAGTTAAGTCATGTCTCGTAAAATAATACCTTATCGAGTCAAGAGCCACTTGTGAAATAATATTTGGTTTAGTAATGAGTAGCTTATTAAAAGATAACTAAAGGGGTTATCCAAATAGACTATGAACAATACTCACATTGTACTTTGTAGAGCTAGTCTTCTTAGTGAAACTCGGTCAATTGATTGAAAATTGGATGTAGTATGCATGATTAGATAAACAAATATAAAAATATGGTGTGTATACTCTCTTTTTACTTACATTCTTACGTTACATGTTATTATTAACTACGCTAACTAGAAGGGAATTCTTTTGAAGAATACACGTAATAAAATGTTTTCAAATAAGCAAATAAATTAAGTTTAAAAGCTTCAAATGATACATTCTATCAAATGCAACTACCATAAATTGATTACTTAAAAGAAAAAACCTATCATTTGAATATTCCCTATCATATGATATTTGTGAAAGATATTTACACATTTTTTTTATAATTTTTGTTGAATAATCTCAAAACATCTATTTCTTGATCAACAAGATCTTTCATTAAAATAGACTATTCTTACAAGATACAATTATTATTTGGAATCAACCACTTTCGATAAAACAATAAGTATTCTTTGAACACAACCACTTTTAGATAAATCAGAGTGTTATTTATACCCACCAACTCCTAGCTAAACCTGAGCATCCTTTAGACTTAGCCACTCTTGGCTAAAAATGAATATTCACTCATGAACAAATTCAAGTATTGTTTGGACTTGACCACTCGTGGTTAACCTGATTATTCTTCGAAACATTGTCACTCTTGGATAAAACTGTATTCTTTGGAATATAACTGTTTTTAAATAAACCCCTTTTAAACAAAGGGTAACATTTACAATATCACAAGTTGTTAGTTGAAAGAGGTCAACGCCTTAAGACTAATATGAGAAGATAAACACTCTTTTAAGTTTCTCTTAAACATCAATAATGTTATTCCTCACACAATACAAGGCCAAAGATTATTGAAGACTATAATAACTTGTAACCACTTTTGTTAAAAAAGTTCAATCAATTTTCCTTCTTCATATGAATTTTCTTTGTATAGAGCTAAAAAGAAAAGAATTATTGCAAATCCTTTTAAACTTGTGAGGTTTGCAAGCTTGTCATCTTCATTAGCTATCATGTGACCATGTTCAAGCAATTAGACACATTAAATGCTTTTTGTGAAACATTAAATATATGTGACTTCTTTGTGAAACTTCTATGATAATTGGCATGACTAATCATGCTTAGACATGTACCTTTTTCCTTCCTTTTGCAAAAAAGCACAAGACTTGACAAAATTGGCTAACACTGTAACATTAAGGTATTTCCTTTTCAAAAATTTTGTTTCCACGGATTAAGTTTAAGCATGCTCTTCAAGACAATTTTGACGTATACATATCACTGTGAGATTCTCATGAGGGAAACAAACCAATGAACATTCCTTTCATACAGAAAATAAGCTTTTATAATTATTTGATATTAACATGAATATTCAAGGCTTATTATCTGTGAAATGGTGTATGTTTATCATCTATTCAAGCAAAAGCTTAGTAGACGAAGAACATGACCAAACTATTTGTATTTATTCAATCACGTGACTTGCAAGACTAAATAAGATACTTACATTTAATGAGGCATCATGGTCATAAATAAACATTTTATTGTTTAAGCATAAAATCAAAACCAACTAAAGGTTTTGTTGAACTTGAAATTTTTTACTTGTTTCAATCTCCAAATCCTTGGTTTGGACACGAGTCCAATTGTATTACAATTGAATTGTGTTCAGGCCTAAGATCCTTCATTTTTCTCAAGTGCTCTTAAATGTCTTAAATTCTTTTATGATCTTCTATAACTATCATGTCATCAATATAGATAAAAATAATTGTAGTATTTCTTTCCTTTTTCTTTAGAAATAAGGTATGATTTCGGTTGCTTATTCATATCCAAAAAGTAAACATCAACTTGGTGAATCTACTAAATCATATTTGTGGCCTCTTCAACTTACACATACCTTTCTATGTATATATGAGATCCCACATCCTTCTAGTAGTTTTATATAAACTTCATCATACAATTCCTCATGTAAGAAGACATTAATCATATAAAATTGTTGTAAGGACCAATCAAGGTTTATATATAGAGATAACAATATTAAAAATTTTCTAATTTTGGCTATATTAGTAAATGTTTAAGTGTAATCATATGCTTTTGTATACCCCTCTAGTATTAATCTAACTTTGAACATCTGAATTGTATCATTTCTATTAAATTTTATAGTGTACATCGATCAACATCTTATTGTTTTTTTTTAAATTTAACAATCTATATTAGTTCTCATGTTTCATTTCTTTGTAAGAATTTTATATCATTTGTAATATCCTTTCACCTAGAGTTAGATAAAACTTCCACACACTATTAAGAATCAACAGTAGATAATTGACTTATAAATGCGACATTTGAGTTAGACAATTTTTGATTATAAATGTAATTACAAGAAGATTCCTTCTCTAGTGATAATAAATTTACGGTTTAAACCTCTTTTTGGTCCCTAAGTTATGAGCGGATGTTTAGTTTAGTCCCCGTTTTTAAAAATGTAAACCTTTGATTCCTAAGTTATTAAAAATGTATCAAATGAGTCCTTTTTTTATGTTCATGGTCAAAGTACAAAGAACAATCTAAAGTGCTGTTATTATTAAGAAACAAATCAGAGCAATCTAAAGATGTAGCAGTTGTTAAGAAACAACCAAAAACAGTATTTCAAGTTAAAAAAGGACTCATTTGATACATTTTTTATAACTTAGGGACCAAAGATTTACATTTTTAAAAACGGGGACTAAACTGAACATCCGCTTATAACTTAGGGACCAAAAAGAGGTCTAAACCTAAATTTACTGTCGCTAGTTGTGGAAATATTTTTTTTTGTGAGGAAAATGTAAGATTTTTACTGTTTTCTAGCATAAGAAGTCACGTGATCAAAACACACAAAGTTAATTATTCACACATAATATAGTGGACATGCTTATGAAAGTCTTGTCATTGTAACTATCACCACTTACACTTATATCATGCCGTTGTCACCCTTCTCATTAGTAGTTACAGTAACAATTGAATTTCCTTTTGAATTCTTCTTTGACTTCTGATTATGATTCTCCACTCTGGATATTCTATGATTTCATAGTATCATTCATTTATCTGGTTATTCTTATTACATTGAGTACACTTGTAGTTACTTTTTTTTAGAACCTCTTGATTACTTTGTGTGTATCCTCAATCTTTCAATTTATTACTTCTAATATGATTTCATATTATCAAGGTCCTTAATAAATATTTTGTCACGATGGTTTAAATTCCTAAATTTTTCAACCAACTTTCTAAAATATTCAATTAAGGTTCTATTATTTTGTTTTACAATGAATATCCTTTGATTTAAAACAAACACCTATAGCTTAATACAGTGGGCAAACAAAGATACATTTTCACAATTTTTGGCTTTATGGACATTAATAACCGTATTTTTACTTCTAGCATATCATTTTTCATATCTCATCTTCTTTTATAGAAGGTTTCACCTTTTTACAAATGTTGAACAATTTTTCTCACTTTAGTGTGCATTTACCTTGATTGTTTTGGATTCATTTAAAGTAATGTTTATGTTAAGTTGATAGTGTAAATTTCTCTATCATCTCGAGTTAAGATCTCCAAGAACTTAAAGAAAATAATTCTAAGTTTTGATATCAATTTAAACAATAAAACCCATTTTATAATTTTCATTCATATATTTTTGTATACAAATACTCTATTTTTACAAATTTTATTCTTACAACTAATGACTAAATTAAGATAGCTCTCATTATGCAATGTTTTGTATTGTTGTAAAACTTATAATTTTTGGTAATAAAATATTTTCATCCCAACACAGAACACATAGTTAGTGTATTTTTTTTTCTATAGTATTAACTTCGTAACTTTTATATTTAAACACATAGTTAATCTTTTTTTTTTTCATTAACTTCATGATTTTTATACTGATATGCATATAAATGATTATGGGAAAAGCGAGAATACATGTGAGCATAATTAACATATAATCACACGATTTTCTCTTAAATTATATTGAAGTTAACTAAAAGTAGTGTCATTAGATAATAATTCAATTTGTAAGATTGAATTATAAAAAATATTAGTCTTATTATCTCTTTGATTTGAGACCAAAGGATTATGTGTCTTCAAGTAATCATACGACCTAGTGATCGAGTCAATAAACATAAAGACATCAGTATTTTAACATCTTGTTATTAAAGAGAATAATTTCTAATTATATAAGTTGTTTTTATCAATCGAACAAACAACCTAAATCAAAATCTCCAAATATTTAAGAACAAAAATAATTCTTCGGAACAAAAATTAAGAATATCTTATATGAAATTTTTAGGTTGACCCAAGTGACACAAATCTTTGGTAATTTTTTAAATTCAGTTGTTAACCCTATGAGGTCTTTACCTTTCAATTTTAGTCATGGTAAAATCTCCATTATTTGATTTTAATATCTACTAAAAGTTTAAATTATATATGTTGTAATCCTTAATTAATTTTTATCATTCTTTAATCATTTCAAAACTTTTAATATCTTTCTTTTCTCACCACAAATACAAAAATCTAAAACATTTTATCAACTAAAAGAAATTATTTGGCCGTAATATAATAAAAATATTCCCTACAACTTGCCTATCGACAAAGTAGGACCCATCACCCCTTAAAGACCGGCCACCATGTATCTTGCTTTGTGTTGCTTTTATCCCAATTTTTCAGTTTTCTACGTAAACAGTCTATCTAATCCCTTTCATTTTTCTTACCATATCAAATTTTCAGTACTTATTTCTATGAAAAATATATAATAAATAGAATCTCACTCAACCCTAGAGTTTATTATTTTAAACCAGTCTGTGGATTGAACCTTAAGTTAAGGTATTCTTTCTTATGTATTTTTTGGCAGTCAAAATTTGTGTACTACATACGTACATTAATTAATCACGTGGGTGCTATATTTATGTGTTCAAAATTAAGTTTTTTGTTTTTTTAAAGATGTTGAAAATGACACTGAATTTATGGAAGAACTACCAAATTATATCCTCTTCTGCAAAACTGTCTCTTCTTCAGTACAAAATAATAAAAGAGAAAAGGAGGAGAGAAAGAAGAAACCAAATGAGAAATTTTTTTTTGAAAGGTTGTAAAGAGAGTGATGTAAAAAATCTAAGAACAATTGGATGACGTACGTATGTGTTAGGCATGATGTAAAAATTTGATTACTTTACTAATTACTTACATGTGATTGATTATAACTAAAATATTCTTTTACTTAGATACATTTGTTGAAACAGGCTTTTAAAATTATTAATTTCATTTAAGTATATAAAAGATAATTTTTTTTATTTACTAAATCATGAAAAATATCATGTACATTGTTTTTTAGAAGAACAATAATAGTTGGAAATTCTGGGACTAACTAAGGCTTTTTATTTAGGAAAAAAGATTGAGAAAAATAACTAAATTTGTAAATATAACAAAAAAATTCAATTTTTGTTGAAATCTTGAGTAAATATTAACATAAACAACAACCTAAACAGTATACTAATCTACTATTGATTCTCTTAAGTAGCACATGTTTTTAAAATTTAAAATGAAGAGTAACGTGTGCTTGTTTTATTTTGAAAAAATGATTGTGATAATTTTGTAACTATGATATAAATTGTTATTTTAAATTTATAAGGACATTACGAAAACTTTTACTCTTAATAAAACTTTCACAACACGATCTTATCATGTTCGGATATGGAATTATTTTTAAGGTCTATTTGAATAAAAGATTAAAAAAAAAACTTAATTGTTACTTAAATCAATTCATGTCTTCTTTTTTTCTGAAAATTTTGAAGGAGTAATTGATTCCATTTTTCTTTATTTTTTCTCCTAAAAAACCTATGAAAAAATTTCTTCCATCATACTTTTTATATAAAAAAATTGTATGTCCAACTTAATACTATACACTACGATATTTAGACCAAAACTACCCAACTGTATTGTACACAAATAAATGAATTAATAAGGAAGCTTTTGTAATTTAATTTCATTTTAAAAGTATAAAAATAAAAATTTTGTACTATTTCCTCGGCTGAATTTTTTCGGTGGGTAGAAAAACTATTTTCTTTCTTCAAAAGTCATATATTCCCAATACTTCTCTGCTAACGTAGGAATGATGTGGTGAAAGATTTATCAATATATTTTATGATAGAGACCACTATGATTATGATAGATAGGTTTTATTTGGATAATATTTTAATAATAAGTTCTTGTAATTAAAAAAAAAGTAGAATAAAAAATCCTTAAATTTTAATAAATAAGAAAATTTGTAGAATATTTTTTATTTAGTTTCTTTAAAATCAATTTAAGCTATACATAAATATTTGTCTTATAAAAAAAAAACTTATTTTGACTTATAGAAAAGTTAAATCATTTTCTCACATTCTATGAATATTTATAAGTGTTTCCTTACCATTTACAAGTGTTAGAAAAGAAAATTTAGAACAAAAGATAAAATAATTTATAAAGAATATCTTCGAACGGGTTGACATACCAACGAGTAAAAGTATTTTTCTTACAATAAAATTAACATAAAATATTGCTAATTAATTTGTTTGTTGCTAACATGAACACTTAAATTTAGGTTTTATTAATGATAACAAATCTGTCTCCATTTTTTCCCTTGACTTTAGTTCTTTATTTATTTTTAATTATTTACAATTTTATTTTCTATACAAATTATGATGATTATAGCTTTTATTTAATGTGTCATGTTTAGAAGAATAAAACACTACAAAGAAAAATTTATATTATTAATTATTGATATACATGTTCAATCAAATAAATATACTAAGTAATGCAAGGTCTATTTAACTTTATCAATATAAAATAATTAAAATATATTCTAAAATATAATTGTTGGTGTAAATATTTATATATTATTAGAATATTTAACTAAATATTGGTGATTTAGTTATATCATGATGTTTTTTAATATCATATATTTAAAGAATATATGATATATTGAATAAGATATCATATATTAAAATTATTATTATTATTATTATTATTATTATTATTATTTTAATTATAATATATATGACCACTGATATTTTAATATTAGTTTATATTATCTTAACATTGTTTGTCTTTATCACATAAGTCATAAGATTCAAAAATTCTATAAACGCACGTGATATTTCACTAAAAAATACATTTTTTTGAATTCACTCTCTTTTACTTAAAAGATTAAAACTCTCTTACTGACTTGAACAGAGAGTCATTTGTAGTTAGATCTTTGTATTTCAATCTTCAAGAATTCACATCATGTTACTCAAATTTTGTCACGTGTTTGAAAGTGCACATTCTGAATCTTGATAAGAATGATGAGTAATGCTTAAAACTCATAGGTAAATTAAAAATACTGACATCTTATTAATGATAAAATGTTCTTAATTAAATTTTATCAACAGATTGAAAATTTTGTCAAAAATTTGTTGGTAAACTTTTACAGATAATTATTGAAAAAAAAATGTTGATTATTTTATGGTAAAATTTGTCTGTAAATATCTGATTCGGTTCTTCCTCCTCCTCCCTACTTTTTCTTCCTTTTATTATTTTTTTCTTTTCTACTTCTTCTTCTTCCTCCAACACTCATCTTTCTCTGACAAGATTTTCAACACCATCTTTGGCTCCGTCGACTTCATGGTCATTGTTGTCAGCTTCCCCTCATCTCCTTCTTCTCCTCCTCATTCTCCTCATATTCCTCTTTCTCTTACTCTTCCTTTTATTCCTTCGTTGTCACACCACCTCCACAATTATCACCGCTTTGTTACCATTGTCGCACATGCACTATCATTTATTGTTGCTACCTTACTTTTGTCGCTCCAATAATTTATCGTCTCCACTCATCTCTTTCTCCTCCTTCTCCACCTTTTCCTCTTCATTCTTATGCTCCTTTTTTTTTTTTCACACATTTCTAATTAATTTATAAACATATATTTCTTTAGGTTGGGGAAAGAATTTTGGAACTTAAATTTTTGATGGATTTATTGATAGACTTTTTATTGATAATCAAAATTATATTTTACTGACACATCTTACTAATGAATTTTAAGAAATCCAATTGCCTACGAATTTACTAACAAACTTTACTATGAAAAGGTCAAAACTCAAAATAGGAAATGTAACTTTATTTTACCAACATATTTTACCAATGGACTTTTACCAATAGATAAATTCATCGGAACTAATTATTCTAAAATATCTATGGATTTTCTCGACAAAGTTTACCAATGGAATATATTCTTGCCAATAATGAAAATTTTAATTTATCAGTGAATTTATTTCTATTGATAAAATCCATCAATAAATAATGTTTTATCAGAAAAATTATTTTTATAAACAAGATTGTGTCAATAATTAAAAAAAATTGAAATGCAAAATTATGAATATGAAAATAAGATTATGAATAATAAAAATAATTATATAAAAGAATTCAAATAATAAAATTACATATAGTTAGAAATTGAGAATTAAAATCACAAAAGACAAGTAAAGACTAAAACTATAATTTTGATCAAATATAAATACTAAAATTATCATTGAGGAAAAAATATAAAAATTATATATAACATGACATAAGGAGATATAAACGTAATAATAATAATAGTAGTAAAAGTAAAAAATGGTGTGAATTTTTTAAAGTGTGTAAACTAAATTATCACATGTTCTTCTATTATTATTTTAAAAAATATAACAATGTATTATTTGTATTACTTCTCCTTTACCTAGTCAAACAAAATATATGATTTTCTTTCTATATTTTTGTATGATATTAGAGTATGTAATCTTTTGGAGAAAAAATATTAAATAGTCTTGGACTAGGAGATGAGACAACGATGAATTCTAAAATATAAATATATGCCTTTGAAAGGGGACGAAGATAATTAGATTAAACTCGCATAATATTTTAGAGATATAGTTTTCATTTAAAATTTTAATTAAACAAGATTTTTCAAAATTTAAAATTCCCAAACTAATGTTGTTGAGGATAATATCAATGAATTGATTAAATTATGTCTGTGTAAAAGAAACTAATTAAGAAAACAAAAATTACATAAAAGCTACCCAAATGATACAGTCAGAATGATTGAAGATTAAGTAGTAATTTAATTTTAAGTAAGGGTGGACGAGAGTAGTTTCAATATTCTATCTCCATCTCTAAAATAAAAATTTATTCATATCCTTATCTCCTAATTTAACAAGTACAAAATTTTTTACTAATAATTTTTCTCGTACTCTTTTTCTTTTTACTGTTTCAATATTATTTAATTAATTATTTTTAAAATAAAAATAAAATAAATAAAATATAATTATTAAATATTCAATATCTAAATACGTATTTCATTTATTTAATGTCATGTATTTTAAAAAAATTATAATTGTATAAATTTTAAATCAAAATATTAAATAATAATTAGATATAAGTAAATAATTATATAAAATATTACACAATTACAATTACTCATAAATAAAATTTCATGACAATTGAAACAACCATTAGTACAGTGAAAACTTTCTATGCTAATTTTGGACTTGTTAATTTTGGACTTGTTATAAATACAACCAAAGAAAAGATTCACTTTTTATGTGAGTTCTATGTTGGTTATAAACTCAATGGACATAAAAAGTCATGCATGTATCTCTACATCTTTGGCCTCATCCAATCAATCTTAGAACTCATAGTCTGGGTTTCACAATTCTAACACGATTATTTCTTTCTTTATCTTAATCTTTCCAATCTTGAAGGGTATCAATTAACTTGGCATGATCCCTGTCACTAATCGAAGGTATCTCAAACAATGTGGATGAAAGAGACTAAACATTGAAGTGAACAAAGGCATTGTTGTAGGCCCGCCTACACAAGTGCTCAGATTTTAGGGTGACACCTTTATAGTCAAAGATAAGAGCCTGAAGAGAATGTGAAGAAGATGAAGTGGAAGCAAAAAAGACGAATAGAAATCATTGATAAATTATATTCGTAATAACAATAATCAATAGTAACAATAATAACAAAGATTATGGTTCAGGGTTAACCTTCTCTATGTTTTCCAAAAACCTTAAACGAGACAAAAAGCACAAAAGCGACAATGATGTGCAAAGCACAAGAGTGAGAGCCACCAAAACCAGAGCAAGAGCCAATGTGAAGTGAGGTTCGAGAACAAAGATAAGGAGACGAGAGGAGAGATTTTAAGGAGACAAGGAGGAAAGTGATGGGAGTGTAGAGAATGAGAGCAACTAATACAAGGAGGGTGAAATACCATGAGAAGGAGAGGAGGGAAGAAGTAAATTAAAGATATTATATCAATTATAATGATGGAGATATGAAGGGAAAATATGTTTGTAGTCTCTAATATTGGGCATGAAATCGAAATTTGTTCTTGTCTTAAAATTTGGTATATTTTGATCCCAAACTTTAAAAATGAATGAATTTAGTTTTTTTAGCCTAATGATAATTATTTTTTACGTGTTAAATGACATTCTAGGCTGAAATCTAAGATCGAGCATGTCAAATGATATAAACAACTCAAAATTTAGGAACTATAAGCATATCTAACTCGGTTAATAATAATAATTTGCATTTAAACATAAATGTTTCATCTTTTAAACTTTAATTTATCTTGGATGGTGATAAGAAATTTCATTAAAACGATATTAAGTTATTATATTATACTATAATAAATAAAAAATTTTAAATTATTGTGGTGATAAAATTACACTTATAAAAATTAAAAATTAAAAATTTCATCAAAGCAATATTTGACATTATAAAAGTAAATAATATATTAGAGACTACAAATATCTATCTATCTATCTATATATATATATATTAATGTTATTTAATAATTATAGATGTTTTAGTAATTTAACCGGGATGCAAATGACTAATCAAATTGGTATGGGAGAATTCTACCTCAAAATAAGAGAGTTGGACAATAATGAATTTACTTGTCATTCTTAATTTTAAGTTTTTTTTTTTATTATTTATTGTGATGAGAATCAATCTTAAATGAAATTCTCCTCAAATTTATTTGTGATAATTTTTAACGAGATGACAAAAAGGCTTGAAAAGTTTTGATGTTACAAAGTATAAAAGTAACACATAACTTTCACGAAGGGAACTATCATATTGATAACCTTGCAAATTTAGAGATTTATAAAAGACAAAACTTGCAATGGTTTGATTTTCTTTTTCTAGTTATTAATCTATAATTTTTTTCATAATAGCCGGGTTTTGTTAAAAAGGAGTTTGTTTTGTATTTTCTTCCTCATGAGTTTGGTTTTACTTTTCATATATTTTGTTTTCTTAGTTTTTATTTTTAATGATTAAATTTTGAATTTTTGGTCTAACTAAGGTGCTATAAATTCACAATCATGTATGCGAACAATTTAAAAAGAAAATGAAAATCTTTACATTCTCAGCAAACTATGAGGAAATGTATATTAAAAATTAAGAGAAGATTTCGTATCGGAAACCTTCAAAATTAGAAGTGAAATTTGAATTTTGCATCATAAATCATTCTATACAATAATATTATAGATGGAATAGGAAATAGGGAGTAGTGTAGTAGGGACCATTGGAAGTTAATTAAATTTATAAGGGACGAAGGAAGTTGATTTTTCTGCGGGCATGCATCCAGAAGAATAGGTGACGTACAACAAGGTACATCCCTAACAGATCTTCAACATTCACACAAGCTATTCATTCCACAAAACTCCAACACCTTATTTATTGCTACTAAAACGCACTCTAAGTATATGGTACTCTCTCAACAGAGTCATCAGAAAAGTAATGGAGAAAATATAAATCAGCTCTCACTCTTCAAAATGATAATATAATTAATGGATAATTTTAAGTGTAACTCAATCTAATAAAATCGGCTTGTAAAATTTACACTCTCTTACATATTATAAATTGATTTTATTTTTAATCGGTGTATTATTTTCAATACATTTATAAACATACGTTGATATCCAACAAAAATCAATATCTTCAAAATGAGAGAAGGAGAAATTCTAATTATTGAGACGCATGCTGGATAGCAGTCAAGTACTTGCACTCGGAAACCATGTCAGCATGCTTTTCGTGGTCGTGGCTCACTTAAAACCACACGTGCATAACCTTTTTCCGTTCTCTTCTCATCACATAATAAAACACTTCCTTCCACATCTTCTTATGCTACTTTTTTTTTTCTTTTTTCTTATGCAGTTTCTCTCTTCTTTTTTACTTTCAAACTCTAATACAAATAAACGATGGAAGTTGAAGAACATTTTTAGTATGGGTTTTATAGCTTTGCCTGTAAGAAAATTACATCCACCGACAATACATGGGTATGCTGACTTTCTTAGAGATATTCACACAACTTAAGGTTTGTGGCTCCGAATCCTTTATGTGTGACTTTCCTCCGTCAGATATGGTCGGATGTGATGTGGTCGATTTAGCAACAAAAGTTTTTATGAATACTATTCTCTTACACTCAACTATAACCGGATAAGTTTCTTTCCAATTTATACACCAAATCGAAATCAACCAAAGCCAAAGCTTCCATCTGCAATGAGGTATATTCTCATTGGAACACTCACTTTGGTACAATTCCCTGTTTAACCATAGACGAATCATATGTATTATGATAAGTATATTTCTCTCTCTATATGAATGGATGAATAATATTAATTATCCCCTATTGTATTGCTAGTTTTCCTCACTATACTTCTTTTAACTATTGTCTTTATACACCAAACAAAATACAACATGTAGTGAATATGGTTGCCCTTTTCATTTACGAGAACTTGCTTTTTTGGGAATTTCAAATGTTGATTTCACAAGAGTCAAGAGGAGGAAATTAGGCTCACCGATTCAATCAATTTATTTAAGGATTTAGGATTAGTTTTGTTTAGCCATCTATTTTTTTACGACTTTTTTTCCCAACCTATTCACGAATCCCTGTGCTACGTTGGTTTGTAAGACAAGTTGGCGTAATACCAAAACCCGCTGCAAAAGCTTCACAAAGTGAAAGAAAAATAATAATGAAAAAGGTAGGTCGAAAAAGAAAAAAAGAAAAACTAAAGAATTAAGAAAACGACGATCAACTTTGAAGGATTGATCAGATTTCGTAGATCACTTGCACACGAGTGAACACTATTATTACAATTTGGCATTTTTAGAAACGAGGGAGAGTAAAAAAAAAAAAATCATTTAACGCCGTTAGAATCTAGGAGATGGCGGAACCCCTTTCACACACACCCTAAACCAGTTAAGGGGTCAAATGCTACGTATGAAAGCGTCGACCATGGCATGCATTGATTGCCACCGGCTCAGCGTTGTCCGTACCAGATCATGACCTACACTTGCCGGTCAAATCTCGCCTTCATTTCTATCTTTGTTCCTTCCACACAGTTTTCACTTTCTTCTAAATCCAAAAGTACTCACAAACTTTCTCTCTCTCTTTCACACACACCTAAGCTATAAACCAGATCAACCCTACCTCTCTCCACTTCTCTCACTAGTGTTAAGTTCGAGTTTGTGGCGTGTGAGAGATGAAGGATTTGAGCATTTGAGAGATCAACTCGTTTGGTATATGGAGAAGAAGGAGATGGTCGTGAAGACTGAGGATGCGGTTGGGTCCTCTTCCTTCCCTTGTTATAATTCAAACGTTTATCCATTCTCGAACGCCTTTGATTTCTCTGAGGTGGAAAAGAGCTCTTTAGGGTTTATGGAGCTACTGGGTGTGCAGGATTACAGTCCTCTGCTTGAGTTGCCTCAACTTTCAACCGTTTCTGTGCCTCATCACTCTACAGTTAAGGCTCCACCTGATAACGGAAAAGAGTGTTCCGAGGTGTTGAACCACCAACCCGCCACTCCGAACTCTTCTTCTATTTCATCTGCATCCAGTGATGCTGTCAATGATGAACAGAATAAGACTCTAGACCAAGTTGAAGAAGATGACGATGAAGAAGAAGAAGGACAACAAAAGACTAAGAAACAGTGGGTTTTTTTTTCTTCTATTTATCTCATCACTTTTTCTTTTCTCGGGGATTGCTGGAATTATTTTTTTTCTAGTGAAAGGATTACTGATATATATGGTGGATTTTTTTCAGTTTTGTGCAAGTATTGAGTATTTTTTTATTAAGACTGCGGTATCTTCTCAGCGAAGACTAGCTTAGTCTAGAATAGGTTTTGTTTTCATTTTTTGTGGTTGTTGGGGCGGGGCGATGAAGCTTTGGTTTTAAAAAGTTAATTTTAGAAATGAATGGTTGATGGGATGTGAAGAACATAGAATTTGGGATGGTCTCTCTAGTATAAAGTACGTGTTTTTATATGATGTTTGGGTTTACTATGTATAGCAAGGGAGAAGGTGTTTGACGATCCAATTAGATAAAAGTAACGAGATCATGGGGTACATTTTGTTTTGTTTAGTTATGTTTTGGTTTTGAGATAAAATAAGAATACATGTGATGTGGTTGATGTGAGGAAGGTTCTAAGATTTGATGGTTTCTGGGATCTGATTCTTATTGGGTTTAGGTTGAAGGCCAAGAAGACAAATCAGAAGAGACAGAGAGAACCAAGATTCGCGTTCATGACGAAAAGCGAGGTCGATCATCTGGAAGATGGGTACAGATGGAGGAAGTACGGTCAAAAGGCCGTGAAAAACAGCCCTTTTCCCAGGTAACATCCGATTTAATTCTCCCGGTAAACTCTAATCTCAAGTCTTACAGTGCCTGCACCTACCTACTTTTCCTTCCTTCCCTACTTTATCTTAATTCGTTTAATTCACTCACAAGTTACACCAAACAAATTAATTAAATAATTAATTAATTAAATAGCCTTAACATTTGGAATATACTATGTGTGGATCACATGTAGGAGTTACTATCGTTGCACCAGTGTTTCATGTAATGTGAAGAAACGCGTGGAGCGATCTTTCACTGATCCAAGCGTGGTAGTCACAACCTACGAAGGCCAACACACACATCCAAGCCCGGTTATGCCTCGCTCAGGTGTCCCCGCTGGATACGCTACCAACTTTGCTTCAGTTTTTCCACAAGCAGGAAACTACTTATCCCACTATCAGGAGCAGCAGCAGCACCAACAGCAACAACTTATTTTCAACACATTGTCCTTTTTGGGTTTCCCTTACAATGATTCTTCCACTTCAAAGAACGCGGGTTTTACTCAAGAGAGACGGCTTTGTAATCCGGGGACGAATGCATTTCTAAGGGACCATGGACTTCTTCAAGATGTTGTTCCCTCACACATGTTGAAAGAAGAGTAGAGATGATAACTCCATTACTCATGCTTCTATGTGGTTTATTTTTTTGCTGACTTTTTCCTATGAGAGTTAGGTGAGAACTCTAGTAATGGTACATGTAATTTTTCTTCCTGACCGATGGTAATATTAGTGATCATGATCATATATATATATACACTTGTAAAACCCAGTTTATAGCTTTTTGCACATATAGCCCATGGATCATTACTATGTCTGTATAAGAAGATGGATTATGATCTAATGCAGGGAGTACTCCTAGTTGTAGTTTATTTTGCTTCGATGTTAATTTTCTTATTATGGTATAGAAAAAACAATCGTCCTCCCAAGAAAAGAAGAGAAAGAAAAGGGAAGAAAGCATTGATTGGTGGGTTGGGGTGTGTGGAAATGATAAAAAAGAAATAGGCAAATAGACTTCTATCTTCTTTTTAATATTCTGATTCTGACTCCTCGTTTTGTCTTGTATTTTTGTTTGTTCTAGTTGAAGGAATGTGCATTGATTTCACAGATGTACAGCAGTGAAGATTGTTAGGTTAAGGTTTTTAAACGGGAACGAAGAATTGGTGTAGAAACTTGGTTTGGCTTGTTTTGTTCCCGGAATCGATCGAAAAGTAATTATAGATAAATGGTTTTTGAAATTAGGAGGATATGGTGGTAAAAGCCTTGTCCAAATATGGAGAGGAGGTTATAAATAGGAAGAGTATTTCAACTACTCTCCGATCCATTTTGAGGTGCGTGAGTTAATGGTTCTCTGTATCCTGCACGCGATGCAATCTATTCACGGATTGAAGAGTGGCGGAGACGGGGGGAATTAAAGAAGAACATAAGCAAAAGGAGAAAAAATTATACAAGCTTAGCATAACGAGTGTGATATGGTCACCATGATGGAATAGATCTTGATAACGACACATGTTAGCTTTATTTATGAAGGTATCAAAGATAGCTCTCGTGCTTGTTTACAAGTTTTGTTTTATCGAGCAGATTGTGAACAAGAATAATTGAAGTTTTTGATATATAGCCGTTCACGGATAGATAGGCATAGGCTAACATATTGTAAGATGTTACATACGACACGCCACCGTCAAACAAACAACTGGGACCAGCTCTCTCTTTTTCTCTTCTACGCTTTCGTTTTCTTTCTCTTTAACGCCAAATGCCAAATACATTGCATCCAATTCAAATCCTTCACCACCCCTGCTCTCTTCTTCTAAAGCCAAAATTGTCTCTTCATTTCCATTATTTCGGCCTAGGCCTTGTTGACTTCATTAAACAAATAATATATTAATCTTTTTTTTACAAAGGGAATAAGCCCACGATCCTTTTAGAATCCACCATCAATCAGAATTTCAACATGAAAAGCAACACGAGTTCATGAAACAGATATTTTGCCTCCGTTTATCACATGTTGTTATGTCCAATTTCAATGTAGAAAATATTTTTAGAGTTAAAGTTTTAGGAATGCAACGAGCAGACAACGAATCTTAATCGTGTGGTGCCTACAGTAGTAGTGGAGCCACACTTCTTATCTTGCCTCGTAGGCTTAATTTAGTTTCTTATTCCTCTCTCACCCACAAGCAATCCCAAGTACGAATAAAAATCTAAAGATTTCTTTGATTGACAAGCCGAGTATGAACGTGAATCAACAGCAGCAATAACCTGCCCCCACCAAAAAAATGGAAAAGCCTGGCACAGCATCATGAAATGCGAATAGCACGCCTTATTCAGAAAAAAAATAAAATAAAATAAATGTCCATGTTAATTTTTGGTGTGCGTGTGGAGAGGGGCCTGTTTTACAATCACCTGAATTATGCTACCTCCACAGGTTTAAACAGTTCTAATTAACATCATTTTAGTGGATCCTTTACTTGTCTAGCTATCAATTCAATAAATTACCCACACAGTATATATCTTTTCAAGTGCATTTCCAAGAATGAAAACAAAAATGCAAAAAGGTTTCCCAATTACAAGATTTAGTTGCTGCAAGTAAATTGAGAAAGTGAGTATATTACGATTACAAAATACTTTAGTTTAAATCGACAATGGATTGTTTTTTCTCTTTCTTGCTCTAAACTCTACTTAAATTACTTGAGGAGTTAAATCCTAAATAACCAAATAGCAATAGCTTATGATACAAGAAAGGGTGCGCTTGTAGAATACTCGAGTGTATCAAGTTGGTTATCTAACTTCCAATTTTTTTATTAGTTTGAATCAGTTATCAAGACTCATATCACTCCAACAGTATAGTTAAAAGTGAATAACATTTGAATAGTTTTTCTGTCAGACAGAGGCATATTTGGTGTTTTCTTTTGAGCCGTATAAAGAATCTTACTGATAAGTTTTGATATCAAACAAAAACAGCCATATGAAACATTAGAAGATAAAATTTGAAGATATTTTAAAATTCTCAATGATAATAACTTTCAACAATCTGGTAATTCAGGAAACCAAGAATAATGTAATTAAACCTCTAGAACAATAGGACTTGTTTCTGACAGCCAATGAACAATAGGACTTGTTCCTGCATAATTTCATCAAGTTAAATAAAGTAGCAGACTGAACAAATAACGTTTAGCACCAAATACAGGCCACTCTGTGAAATAAACACGAGTAAATTAGTTTATAGTTTAAAAAAATTAGCTGTCACAATATGATCAAGTTTCAAGAAGCAAAAACTGGGCATGTGCAAGTTCGAGAAATGGTAAGAGCCTAACCATCCTTAATGCCTTGCAAAAGTACAAAATAACCAGAATAATTCATTGGAAGAGGCCAGAATATAATTATCTACTCAGAGAGGGGGAGAGAAAAGAGAGGAGGGGAATCGCTAATGGTTTTGAGTGTACGATACTACCAATACATTGACCGAATAAACCCTGTTTTGGCTACTCCTGCAGAAGATCTGTAAAGTAGAATTATTGAAATAGGAATATGGCATCAGAATGCACAGGAAGATTGCCATATTTGTGCAAAAATAAAGAAACGATACCCTAACTTATACCATTGAAAGACAACTAAGTTTATTCATGATCAGAGATAAAGCAAGACGAAATTCAATGGGACTACATTACACTTTTGAAACGATGATCGACCAATTAGAAACATGGTTTCCAAAACCGGTCTATAGCCTAAGGTTTTTGGATTCACCGTGAACACATTCCTTCCACAATTTAAAACCTTGATAAGAAGAATCCTAGATTTAAGAGGATAAGAAGCTTGCTGATTTCTTATATATAGCTGAGTGTGTTAATGGAACTGATTTGAGAGTGTACCTGTTGTCTATAAGCATTTTTGTTGAGAGCAATGAGACCAGCTAAGACCCTTGTGTTCTTCCTGCTATTTTTGTCACTCTTTCCGTCATACAAGGCTTCTCCCACTGCACAGACTTAAAAGAGTAATAATCATCGCAGACTAAAGCTGCAGAAACATAGCACAAACAAAAAGGGTTTAAACATTACTCCGCTGCCACAAGCTACACCGATGCAACAGTACTTGCAAGAATTGCTTCCAGGCTGAGTACCGAGTAGGCAACTGCAAAGAAGGTGAAATAAACTAGAAAATTGTCAAATTAGATAATTCACTTCAAACATTTCTAAAGTAGTCGGAACTGATCCTAAATTATGCAATCCCATAAAAAAAAAAAAAAAAAAAAAAAAAAAAAAAAAAAAACTGAACTTGAAGCATCAATCGAAGGGTTTAGGAAAGCTCAAAGTGAGAACGAACACACATTTAAGAGTTGAATAAGTAAGAGCATCGGTTAAACGACGTCACTCCACGTCTTCCATATCAGAAATTCAATTCACAGCGATGATAGATTGCAGTTACTTCCATAACGATTACCAACCCTCTTGTCGAGAAGAAGAAGAAAAGTGTTAGATATGATAAATTAGAAAAAGGATTCAATTCCTATAACTGCTACGATGATTTTACCATGTGTCTTCTCTCCACTGGCAAAACTGCAAAAACAATTGGATAATGTTTAGAACTGCTTGTACCTGTAGAAGTTCGAATTCGGGCGAGGACAAGGCATGCTTAGCAAACCCTTTTTTGTCGTTGAAAGTTGAAATTGTGATGCTCTCTGTGCAAATTAAACTATTTGCTTGCTTGGCTCTTCCGATTCGAAAAAATCACTGAGGAAATATACTTCTGAGGACAACTGAATGTTAGAAAAACTAAGAAAATCCGTGTTACAAGAAAATTAAGGTTCATTTCTGTTAAAAAAGATAGAGTTACTCCTTCACCCGAATACAATCAAAGTTTGCAATTTTTTGTAATAATGATTGAAAAGGTTGTATAAAGTAATTTTTACCTAATTAAGAGTGTCACATCTTTTATAAACTAAGTATATAATTCATTAATATATATATATATATATATATATATATATATATATATATATATATATATGGGTTTGCTAATATCCGTAAAGTGGTTTTTCAGTTGGTACATCTTAACAAAGTGTACCAAATTTTAGGTTACAAAAATGTTCCTGTTAAAAAAAAAGACCAACTTTAAATCTAAGGATATTTTAATAATTTTAAAATTTAATTTAAAATAAAAAAATTAAAGGTAATTATTAAAAGTCCTGAATGGTCCTAGTTTTTATTATATATTTTATTATATATTTTTTAAAATGTAGTTGTTTTTTAAAATAAAAAATAAAATAAAAGATAATTGTTTTTTTAACCCAGACTGGTTTTATAAACCCGGGTTCCATAAACTCAGACGGGTTCTATAAACCCAGACGGGTTCTATAAACCCTAAACTCTAAACCATTATATTTTTTAAAAGGTAATTGTTTTTTAAAATAAAAAATAAAATAAAAGGTAGTTGTTTTTTAAAATTAAAAATAAAATAAAAGCTAATAACATCTCTTGTACACATGGACCAATCAGGATTTTTAGTAACTACTTTTAATTTTTTATTTTAAATTAAATTTTAAAATTATTAAAATACCCTTGGATTTAAAGTTGGTTTTCTTTTTAACGGGACATTTTTGTAATCTAAAATTTGGTACACTTTGCTAGAATGTACCAACTGAAAAATCACTTTAAGTAAATTAGTAAACCCCATATATATATATATATATATATATATATATATATATATATATATATATATATATATATAATTTACGCTTTTTTTAATTGGTACATTTTAGTAAAGTGTACCAAGTTTTAAGTTACAAAAAAGTCTCTATTAAAAAATAGTAACGGTAAATCCAAGGCTATTTTAATAATTTTAAAATTTAATTTAAAATAAAAAAAATAAAAAGTAGTTATTACCTTTTACTTTTTTTTATTTTAAATTAAATTTTAAAATTATTAAAATATTTAAAGTTAGTTTTCTTTTTTAACAGGGATATTTTTGTAACCTAAATTTGGTACACTTTGCTAGGATGTACCAACTAAAAAACCTCCTTACGTAATATATATATATATATATATATATATATATATGTGTGTGTGTGTGTGTGTGTGTGATTTTTAGCAAAGTGTACCAAGTTTTAGGTTACAAAAAAGTCTATATTAAAAAAAAAAACTAACTGTAAAGGGTATTTTAATAATTTTAAAATTTAATTTAATATAAAAAAAATAAAAGGTAGTTATTAAAAGTCTTGATTGGTTCAGAGAAGTTATTGGCTTTTATTATGTATTTTTTAAAAGGTAGTTGTTTTTTAAAATAAAAAATAAAATAAAAGGTAGTTGTCTTTTTAAGTCAGACAGGTTCTATAAATCCATACGGATTCTATAAACCCATACGGGTTCTATAAACCCTAAACCCTATACTATAAACCCTAGGTAGTTGTTTTTTTAATCCAGACGGGTTCTATAAACCCTAAACCCTAAACTATTATTTTTTTAAAAGGTAGTTGTGTTTTAAAATAAAAAATAAAATAAAAGTTAGTTGTTTTTTAAAATTAAAAATAAAAGAAAAGCTAATAACTTCTCTTGTACACGTGGACCAATCAGGATTTTTAATAACTACCTTTTATTTTTTTATTTTAAATTAAATTTTAAAATTATTAAAATATCCTTGGATTTAAAGTTGGTTTTCTTTTTTTAACAAGGACATTTTTGTAACCTAAAATTTGGTACACTTTGCTAAAATCTACCAACTAAAAGACCCCCTTATCTAAATTAGCAACATACTTTGAATCCAAGAATATTTTAATAATTTTAAGGTTTAATTTAAAATAAAATAAAATAATATAAAATGTAATTATTTATCATCCAATTGCTTCCACGTAGTTATTTAAAATCCATGATTATGTTACATGTATTAGTAGTTATTAGTTTTTTTAAATAAAAAAATAAAAGGTAGTTATTACCTTTTATTTTTTATTTTAAATTATGTTTTTCTTTGAATGGGAAGTTTTTTGTTCATTAAAACTAGATACACTTTACTAAAATGTACTAACTAAAAATAGATCTTACATAAATTAGCAAACCATATATATATATATATATATATATATATATATATATATATATGAATATTTTTAGAAAAGAAGCTCATTCTCCTCACTCAAAAGATAAAAATAAAAATAATTCACCTGTCTTATTTCTTGAGGAATTATGTTCCAGACAATTTCTCAATTAAAAAGACAATTTCGTCCTATAATAGTTTCAATAAGGTAGGGTAGTTTCATTTAGGGAAATAATATGGCAAGTTCCATTTGGCTTTAGATGAATGTTAATAGTTCAACTAGGAATTGTCCTAATTTGGCTTCATGAGTGGGTATTTTAAGAAGAAGTCGGGATTGATATGTTTTTTTTCATAATTTTTTTAGGGTTATACTTCTATTTTTGCTAAATTTATGGAGGTCATATATGCGTTGGAGCAAGTTTGGAGAGAGGACTTTCAAAAGCTTTGGTTGAAGAATGATTCTTCTTTAATGTGCCATGGTTGTTTGGTTCAATGAATGGTTTCTTGGGGTCTTAGAAGAAAATGACATTAATACTTATATTTTTGTAAGCATATGCAGTCCAAATTTTCTCATGTTTTCTTTAAAGAAAATAATTTTGGTGATAAATTAACTAATTTAACTTTAATTTATAGAAAACAACATAAAATAATATGAGTGATTTAATATTTTACCTCCATATATTTATTTTTATTTTTTTTCGTATAATTTGTTTACGTTTAATTTTTATCATGGATTTAATGTGATATTTTATTCTTTACATTATTATTTTTTCTTTTAAATAACTTTTCATATAATGAAAAAAAAAAATCATAAACTTTGAAATAACAACGTTGAAATGTCAAAGTTAATGATAATACTATTTAAAAGTATAATTTATTTTAAATTTATTATATATGTCAAGAAATAATTATTTTCTTACGAAGAAACTAGCAAAGGAAGGTGTTACTACTCTACTCTAAGACACGACAAAAACCGCACCAAAACACAACGATCACTTCATAGACGTCAATTAATGTACAAACCGACGTCTATGATGTCCCAAAGACGTCGGTTAATGCAATGTTTGACAGCTTTATAGACGTCTCAAGTGTTACAGACCGACGTTTATATCGACCTTAGACGTCCGTTAGCGCAGTATCTGATGTTTTTGTAGACGTCGG
This sequence comes from Vigna radiata var. radiata, assembly GCF_000741045.1. Classification (NCBI taxonomy): domain Eukaryota; kingdom Viridiplantae; phylum Streptophyta; class Magnoliopsida; order Fabales; family Fabaceae; genus Vigna; species Vigna radiata. The sequence goes on from NC_028358.1 coordinate 29,103,956, forward strand.
TCTTTGAACTGAACGTCTACAAAAAACCGACGTCCCATTAACATCACCCTATAGAGGTGGGTTTTGGTGGTGACATTAAAAGTTCAAAATATCTAACGTCTAAAATCCTTTCTGCACTAGTGTTTGTTGTCTAGGTTGGATTAGACTATTTCAAAGGTTTCTATATACAATCTTTATAATCATATATTATTTTATCTTGTTTTAGACAACATTACTTAAAAGATATATTTTTTTTATTTGTTTGTCTTCTTTTATTCTTATATAATTAGTGGTCGTGCCATTCTTTTGTCATTTTCAATATTAATAAGATTTTCTGACTTTTCGATGTTATTCTTTTTTGGTTTATTAACCGAATTTTGGATGTATTTTGCTATTGAAATGAAATAATTTCAAGTCAAGATATCACAACGGCGAGTTTTGACTCATGAAAAACCTTTAACAATAAGCTTTTCTTTGAGACACAGAAATCAATTTGTAAAAACTTAGAATAGATTATCTTGTGCACAAAAAACATGAACACAAATACATTTTAGAGTGTTCCTCCCTACACCTTCTTCGTCTCGTCCTGCACCTCCAAATTTAATTTTAATTCCTATTGTACCCCTAGCTTCTCTAAGCCTCAGCCTATTGATTACTTTTATAAAAAGTCAGAAGACTCTGCCGCAACTGACACCACAAGAACCCTACACCCCCTTTCTTCTTACCCCTTACCCATCTTGCTCTCCTCCGCTGCTAAGACCAAATTTTTAAACTGCAGTTTGGTAATATCAGTTTCTTCAGTCATAATATCCATTATTTTTTTCCTATTTCCTTTATATGCATTGCCTACAATGTTGTTTAAAGAAAATTCATCACTTGAGTAGGTTTTAAGAATCAATTAACGACGCATACATTCCATGATAGAATCTGGTGGTGTGCATTTATATTTATTTCTTGCTAAGATTTATTCTTTGGACTTACCAAGTATACATTTTCTCCAGATGAAGAGGTTCTTCCTGGCAGGCCCCTTTCACCTGAGTGCCATGCTGAACTTCATACAGATTATGATGGTTCTGCAGTAAGATGGGGTCTTACACACCACAAGAAGGTGAAAAGAAATGCAATATTTGGGCTTATTGCCCATCTGAGTTTGGGTATCATTCTCCAGATATTTACCAGCACAAACATTAGGAATGTTGGCTATGTATATATATGAAATATGCCAATGGGATCGGCGGTGTGTGCGAATGAGATCGGCGGGAGGTGTGCGGGAATGTGATCAGCGGGAGGGTTGTGCGAATGGGGTGCCGCATATCGAACCGCACTTGGCACTGAGGTTAAGCTGTGCCGCAGTACGAACGGCGGTTGGGTTTCGAACATAAATGACTTTACGGTTAACGCCTGCCGCAACTGGATCAGTACCTGAAACTAACCGCAGTTGGATCTGTGGTTGGTCATTCTCATTCACCGCATATGGAAATGCAGTTTGGGGAAGCGGTTGTTGAAAACGAAGCTCAGACTGCGGTTCTAATTTTTTTTTCGTTAAGTTTTTTTTGAAATGTTTTTTTTTTAGTTTTAGGTTGTTTGTTAATTTTTTATAATTGATAAAATTTTATAATTATTTATTATTAATGTAATTTACATTAAGTAATAATTACGAATTTAGATAAAGTATTAATTTATTAATTGAATTAATTAAATTTTTTTAGTTATTTTATCTCTTTTCATTTTAATTGTTTCATATAATATATTGGTAATCCATAAAACTAATATAATAATAAGGCATCACTGAAACTACCATCAGTGAAACTTAAAACTAATATATATATATCAATTCATAATCCATAAATTCAATAATAAAACATATGAAATGTGTGCACCAGAAACATAACCGCAACACAAAGTGCGGTTAGGGGAAGCCGCAATTCGATGTGCGACTGTAGAGAAACGTCGTTCGAACGACGACAGCATGAACCGCAACACGAAATGCGGTTAAATCAATTAACCGCAACATGAAGTGCGGTTGGATTTTGTCGCAACTCGATATGCGGCGACAGTAACCGCAACACGAAGTACAGTTAAATATGTTTGTTTCCATACTAAACCTTCTTCTTCTTCAGCAACTCAGTTCTTCAGCAACAAGTATCACCACCACTCTTCTTCTTCCTCCCACCAACAACCAACTATCACCACCAGATGACCACCACGCTCAACTTAAACTAATGAAAGAGTAATAAGTGAACTCAAGGAAATGATTCAGAGTATAAGAAAAACGAAGAAGGGGGTGCATCTCTTAAGGTTTATAGGGGTGTATCATTAATGCTACTTTAACTTTTATTAAATGAGGGACAAATATGTAATTTTAGAAGTACAAGTAGAAAGCGGTGAAGTGCAGGGAGAAACACTCTACGGTTTATAAGCTACTCAAAAGTACAACTCCTGGTTAAAATACTTATCCCCAGTTGGAATAAAACCTAAAAAAAACTACAATAACACTCTAAAAAAACAATTTAAACTGACTAGAATTGTTCCGCAAAGTGAATTACATAAAGTTATTATGATATACTTGTTTGATATGCTTAAATAATTTTATGGTTAATGTTTTACATAGAATATTGTTTAGAGCACGTTAACTTTTTCCCTCTTCTCTTCGTATATATATATATATATATAATTGATTGTTAAGTTCAAAGCTATGTACATTTTTAATGTCAATAATAAAATGTTTTCAACGAAGATTATTTTAGTAAAGTGTTTTCAGCATTAACACCATTATTATAATTATCCCTAAAACTTGTTATAGAAAACATTAAACAACAAGTTCAGATAAATAAGATTGGATAAAAACAAAGGACAGATTACACAAAACCACAAACAAAGCAAAGAAAAACACATCTCCTACAAAGACTTAATCTATTCCACCGTCCTCCTTACATAATAAACTTTTTCATAATACATCCTACGAACACTAGAAAAATCATTACAAACACTGCAAATCTTGACTTACGAAATCCAAACCACACAAGCCAATTCCTACGAATCACACCTCCTACCTTCGCAGAAATAGCAGGTTTCTCGAACAATTTCCTCCCAATCTGGTAGCAACAGCAAACATTGACAGTTGGAAGAAGTAAATCACCATAAGAATCCTCATACAACCAACTCAAGAGTCTCCAACTTCCATCACGATCAAACCCAAGAACTTCAAGAGCGAGTTTACCAACACCACAAGTTCCCAAATGAGGAATGTCCAATACATCAGCAGCCCATGGCCCTAATTCCACGCCATTTCTGCATCTAATCCCAAACTGCGTCTCCAACATTTCCATCTTTCCCTCAATGCCAACGCCAACAAAAGTATGGTCCGGCCGACTAAGAAAATTCATCAGTGATTTGGGAATCGAATTCAGTTGCAGCAAAGGAATAATGATACATGTAAATTCATCACAAAGATATAATGTAAATTTACCCCAAGGATATAATGTGTAACTGTATCCTATATCCAAACCGACAAACCTGGATACACAGTCATAAAACATAAATTGTATACCGCTTTCCATTCACATCAATTTCATCCTCAGAATCCATTGAAATGGTGTGCTATTAGCTAAAGGCTAACCTGGCTTCAGTCAAAAAGCAAAAGTGAGGGCTATATATAGAGATACAGAATGCGTTCACCGTTGTAACACGCTAGAACAACCTCATGCATCGAGTTTGATGCAGGAAGCTCAAGGGACTTAACCAAACACCACCGTGAAATACAACTTGGAAATAAATTCTACATTAAATTGCATCATATTATCTTTGCCTAGTTCCAAGACTAATTATATCAGATTTATTGTCGGTCGCTTGAACTTTCCAAAGATGAAATCGTTCCAAAAAGATAAAAAAATAGGTACATGTTCGCTTTTAATCTCACCATAACTTTCTATTTTGATTTCAAAGGTTCCTTTACTTTTTAACATTTCAATTGAATTATTATTTTTTTAAATTGATCCCATTAAAAATTTGCCGTCAAATTACACACGGCTATTAAGACTTGTTTATTTATGAATGTAATTAGATTTTTGAAAGGACAAAGTGACAATAATTAAAAAAATTTAAGTGTAACCCCTTTGAGAAATGTAACTGAGATTAGGAAAAAAATTAGGATTAAGGTTCGTGTAATATGCTAACTTTGTCTGTGTTGTTTTGCATATTAAAGGATATTAAATCATTTAAAATGGGTTTCGGTCGAACTTCGACCTCGAGAAGTGGAGATTACTTGGAAGGGATGATTAATGACTATGTTGGAGAAAGAAACAAAGTGAAGGCTCAGAGAGTTTCCTCCACAAAGTTTGTTGCAGCACTCAACTGTTTTCAGTTTTTCTTTGCAGTTTATGCAACATTCATATTGTATTACACGGGGCCTTCCATTGATTTAAGAACCAAACCAGAGTTCACATGGACTACTAAAATTGCCCAACAGTGGAAACAACTTATGATCACACCCCACGTTATTGGCCGCTACTAAGAAGCTGCTTCCTCTCTCGTCATGGAGGGTGTTCTTCCTACAAGTCCGTCACAAGTGTGTGAGAATGAGAAGATAGACTTCCAGCAACAACACGCGTTCCGATCCCAGTTCCGATCGAACATCTCGAACACGCGCCTCACGTCCATCGCCTCACGTCCATTACGCATAACACAATGCCAATTTTTTCCCTAATTTTCTCACATGAACCCTGTTGGGAAAGTCTTCCTGGACAAACACAAACTCACACCACACAAATAATAAAAAGGTTTAATAGGTTCGGAGGTCCCTATATTTGGGGGTTTATTTCAATTGGATCCTCCAATTTTGAAAATGATCAATTAGGTCCCTGATTTTGTCAATTTGAATCAATAAAAGTTAAATGCAGTTAACGTGAAGTTTTTGAACATGTGACATGTTGACGCTTCCACGTGGCACCGTTTGTATAGGTGGATTATAAAAGTTGAAATCCCTTTTAATTTAGGAATTTCACCTTCAAATACACCATTTTAATTTAGGGATTTCATCCTTTTATAATCCACCTATGCACTTAAAACGATGTCACCTGGAAGCGTAAAGCATGCCACATGTTCAAAAACTTCACGGCGTTAACTGCACTTAACAAAAAGGCTTTTATTGATTCAAATTGACCAAATTAGGGACCTAATTCATCACTTCAAAAATTGGAGGACCCAATTGAAACAAACCTCCAAATATAGGGACTTCAGAACCTATTAAACCTAATAAAAACTCACAATAAAATATCAACTTACCTAAAAATAAAATTTCCTTATTCTATCATAAAATAATATTCTACTTAATAAATACAAAATCATAATTACTCATTCCTCTTTTATCTCTATCAAATCAAAACAAATATTACTGTACCCAAACCTAATAAAATAATAAATCTCTAAAATTTAAGTTTATCTCAATTTTTCTTCAATCTCAATTACATTTCTCGCACTTAAATTTTTTTAATTATTCTCACTTTCCTCTTCCAAAAATCTGATCACATTCATAATATTTAATAAAAAATTCCTATATAATACCACATAAACAAGTCTTAACTTAGTATAATTTGACAGCAAATCCTTAATTAAATCAATTTTATAAAATAAGAGACTCAATTGAAATATCAAAAAAAAAAATGACCTATTTAAAATTTCAAACAAAAATAGAGAGATTAAACCTTAAAATATCAAAAGATTGAAAGAAAAAAATATAGTAATTGTTTACTTTTAAATATATAAATCATACCGTATTTTATTTTCCATTTTAAATTTTAAATATTTATTCAACATCTCTTCCTCTTTCATAATGCAATTAAACAATTTTAGAAGAAAATTTATTTATCTCTGAACTTAAAAGATTAAAATAAATTTTTAATCACAACTTCTGTAACTCTTATGTCGATAGAATTCTTAATCACAAGTTTTTTAGTTTCAAGGTTACGCAAAACCAATGAAATAGACTATAACACCGTTCACTTCAATATATTTTACCGTTTAAGCAAATTAAGAGACAAATGTAAGTGATAATTCATGTTTACTTTCATGAATTTGAAAAGAAGGAAGAGCGAAAATTTGTGAGATACATTACATTGTTTTATCTCTGCTGAAGGAAGGGGAAGGGGATTTGTCCATTTTATCCCTTCTGTTTATAAGGTACATGAGGTGGACCTTGAATGAACATGGTGATGTAGAAAACCTGGAGATGAGTGCTCTCTTCATTTTATTTTACTTTATAATTTATCATAAGTTTATTTCGATTTTATCGTCGAATTAAAATACATTAAATTGAAATAATTTTTTAATTTAAAATGGTTTGTTTTTTAACTATTTCATTCGTTCAAATATAAGTATTGAATAAAATAATACTTTATTCTTAAAAAATTATATTTTAAATATAACTATTTAATTTTACTTAAATACAATTTTTTTATTTTAAAAAATAATTTTGATTTTTTTTCTCTTTATAATACTTTTTTAATAAATATATTATTAATAAATATAATTTTATATTATTTTTATCACAAGATATTTTGGTAGTTTTTAATTTCTATCAATTAAACAAATTTTTTTATCTGTCACATCAATTAAATCCTAAACTAATTCTCACACACTTTATTCTGAAATCCACTTTCATTTACTTCCAAATCCACTTAAATAAACAACAAAATATTTACCCTCAAATCTTCTCATATTTATCCACTCACTCTTCTCTAAATCATCTCAAGTGAATAAAGTCTAAAAGAATAAATGAGAAATAACATCTCGGCATTAGTAATTGTTTCGGTTGTGAGGTCACTACCAACACCTCCACAATTTGTCTTCTCAGCCGTCTAGTTCTACTTTCAGATCTCCCTCAATATTCTTTTATCACCATCAGGTCGCACTCATATGTCTCCTTCCTAAAACTGATCGGTCGGATACCTGTCAAAGGTTTTCCGGCGCTCAAGTCAGTGTACAGTCCACACACTAAATTTGGAAAAGTAATAAATGTGCAGTAAATGTGAATCACATACCTCATACCTTTTACCTGTATTTATAATTTTTGTCATGGGTCTGGGATTAGTGAAACTTTAATCACGACCTAATCCCAATCCAATGACCCTAATCACTCCTTACCTTAATCTCAATGTAAATCATAGATTTTGCCTAGCCGTCCATCCTAAAGCGTCCGATTATATCTTTACAAGCTAATTTTCAAGTCGTTCGATCCATAAAACTGGACCATCACGATGGAGACTAGTTTTTGGTGACGAGTCTACATAATAATGGTCCAATTGTCGTCCGCCCCCCTGGTATCGTAATAGTTCAGTGATCGTCCGGTCCATCTGGTACAGTAATCATGATAAAATTAACAAGTCAAGTAATACTCAAAAAGTTTACTTAGGAAATGTCTTAATATATACAATCTAACCTCATTCAAGTAGATGTTCATTGTAATATTATAAATACACGGTTTATGAAATAATACTTACATATTTAATATTATGTTTATTGATTGTTTATGTAAATACTTCTAACTTAGAAGTACTCGAATTGGAAGGAAATATATTGTCTTTTATGTAAAAAGACTTGGTACATTTGGGTTGTTTGCAGCGGAAGAAGGAAGAATATTTATAACGGACATGTATTTTTGTGTTTACTTAAGAAAAGTAAGAAGTTAATTTAGGAACAAAATCAAAGGAAAAAAGACATATGAAAGATAATCATTTGAGCCTAATTAACTTGAATCCAAGGGCTTTTCTTCTTACACCCCAATTTTCTTCTTGCATCCTATTAAAATTACCAACTTTAGCCCTAAGTCAAAGTCAAAACCTTATCTTTCCTTTTCATTTTACCTTGGTCCCTTGGGTCATTCTACACCTTTATCTCCCCACCTTTTCCTACACCCTTATCTCCTATGTCTCTATATACCTCCTTTGATCTTGATTATCGTTACACCTCCTTTTAGTTTAGGGAATAATGACTAGGACTCAAAAAGAACTCAGGGCTTAAAGGACACGAATAGACCCTCTTCAATTCTTTAGTGAGAGAACTTTTGAATTGAATGTTCTAAAAGATATTTCTGGATCTGGAAATGTCTTTTAGAACAATCAATCAGAAAAATATTTTTATAATTCAGATCAAATTCTAAAATACCTTTTTGAACACTCAGTCTAAAAAGTATAAAACAAGAGACATTTGGATGTTTTTAAAGGTATTTTCGTATTCGAAAATGCCTTCTAAAACACTAAATCGGATTAATTTTTTATATTTTGGATTGAAGCTTTTGAAGGCATTTTTTGAATTCGAAAATATATTCTGAAACACCCTGATCTGAATTATAAAAGAAAAATCTAGATTTAGTTTTCTGGAAGGTATTTCCGGATCTCAAAATATCCTTTGGAACACCCAATCCAAAATGTTTTTTTTATACTTTTTGGAGTAGATATTTCAAAACAAATTTCTAGATCTATAAATACTTTATGAAACACCTATTTTTGAATATAAAAATATTTTTTTAAATTGAGTGCTCTGAAATATATTTCCAGACCTAAAAGTATCTTATCAAACACTTAATCTGAAAGGTTATCCTCCTTCTTGGAGAATTGTAGGGAGTCGTATTCTTGGCCTTCAAACCCTCTTTTTGCTTCCTTAATCCTTATCATGTATCATTGTATTCATATAGAAGTGTAGTGAAAATCAAGATTAAAGGAGGTGTGTAGAGATGTAAATGATGGAGGTGTGGGAAGATGCATGGGAATGCAAAAGGGTGGGAGGTGGAAGAATTCATTGACGGGATGAGAAGGAAAGTGGAACCACTCACAGATGTTGGAGGGAGGTGCAAGAACTTAAAAAGAGGAATGGAGGTGCATGGACACATGATTGAAAAAGAAATATGGGGGAGAAAAATGAAAGGAAGAGATGTTTAGGATTTTGACTTTGACAAAATGGTAAGGATGGTATTTTAATTTAATTTTAGAAGGTGCAGGAAGAAATATAGTGGTGCAAGAAGAAAGCTTCGAATCCAAACCTATTTGGTCACATGTTATATTCTCAGTCGGGACTTTCTTCCTACACCTCTAAGTTTCTTTCTACACTACCAAAATACTGTAATGTCGAATATATCCTTTTGATATATATATATATATATATATATATATATATATATATGAACATATTCATGCTAGAAGGTGCTAAATTTATTGATCCTAGCACCGCGAAGTCACTCTCACAAAACTCAAACGACCTTTTTTCTCTCCTTGAACTTCAACTTTCTTCTTCTTCCAACGTCGTTTTTGTGTGTTTCTTCCTTCATTTTCTTTCGTTTGAAAAATAAACGTATGTATTAACTCCGTTCTTCTTTACTTATGCAGTTTTTTTTTAATGTTTTTTTGAGAGAATAATATTATATGATTAAATATGATTTTGATTTTTTAATTTTTAGTGAAAATCGAAATTAGTTTTTCTTTTTTTAAAATTTTTGCTCATTAATTCCTCAATTATAGAAATTTGTAAATTTAGTTTTTTTTATTTAAATTTTAAGTTTTTTTACGTTTCTACCATGTTTCATGATAAATTATAAGTTTGATGAATTACATGTCCAAGTGATTTAGTGTTGTGAAGGTGTTTTAAACTTTGTTTTCTTCTTTCTTTGTTTAGAATTACAAACCTCTAACTGTGAAGTGTGTTAAGTGTCAAATTAAACACATTTTTTTTTGTGTTTTATTGCACTTCATTGGGGAGTTTTCTTATCTTTATTTTTTGTTTTTAGTTTATTTTCATATTTTTCTCCAAAAAGCATAGTTTTAATAAAAATGTATTAGAAAGGTGGTTTAGATTGTATATTGTATTGTAAATTTTTGTGAATAACTTCAAAACGTCACCACTTTAATATAGACTATCTTTTTCGAATAACAGTAGTTTATCATGCGTAATAATTTTCCATATTTGTACCACTAAATGTTTTAATTTAATGCATATGACATAAATAGCAATTAAAGTATAAAAACGTTGTTTTTTGTTTTTTTCTGTTGCATCTTATCCATGCCTAAAATCTCATCTGGATCATATATAAGATTTCCACCCCATGAGCCTTGACCTTTCTAAACAAAAGATATTTCTTTTGTTCCATATAATCCGTATGATGGCTATCCACATCTCCATCTAAATTATACTTTCGTTTTTGTATAGTTCCATGAGATTAAACTGTTTAGTACTTGTATGATCATGATGTACATTGTTTACCCTTATCCATAGATGACATATTCCATACTTTAGAAGCTATCTTACATCCAAAAAACAAATGATTAGTTGTTTCCCCGCTCTCCTAACACAACACATAAATCATCATCAAGCCTACATCCCTCGCATTTTATTTATTCCTTAGTAGTTAGTCTATCTAGGATACTTCATCACTAGTGCAAAATAGGGTTTTAACGTTACCACATAGACGTCGAACCAGAAAACACCCAACATAAATTATTAATTGGTGGCATTTTCGTAAATAAGTGGGCATATAGACGTCAGTTCGGAGGGGCACCGACGTCTATAATATTATAGATGTCGGTACCCCTTCTAACAAATGTCTATATGTCTGACAGGTAAGTAGAAAGTCATTTTTTTTCGCCATATAGACGTCGTTTAAGAGGTGCACTTACGTCTATAATATTATAGACATCAGTGTCCCCTAACCGACGTCAATATGTTTGTCAGGTAGGTGAAAAATCATTTCTTTCCGCCATTTAGACGTCAGATCCCGCCAAACTGACATCTATATGCGATTATAGACGTCGAGGCCCCTACATCCGACGTCTATATATATCACGAATATTAATTTTTAAATTGAATGAACATTACGTTAGTGGGACCTGACATATATACGACAATAGACGTCACTCGCTAGTGAAACCGACGTCTATAATATTCTTTTAAATAACACGTTACGAACTAGTAGTTACCCGCACTTCATCGTCTTGCTTCGCCTTTTCTCTTCGTGGCATTGCATTTCCAAGTGTGTTTGATCTCTTTTGAACCGTTTAATCTTTCGTTTACTCCGATTAAAGTAATCTTTGATGTATTTTCTTTCGTTTGAACTGATTAAAATGAGTTTTCGTTGTGTTTTTATGCGGTTTTTCTCGTGTCTTTGGATAGCATAATGTACCTGCTTCCTTTGCTAGCTTCCTCGTAATAAAAGTTTGCGTCTTTTGGATCTCTTATGACATTTCAACCCAAAGTCGAACCTGGGTCCTTGCCTAGTTTTCATGTCACCGTATTATTTTTCTTTGGCAGTTGGAATGGAACTAGACAATGACCTAAATTCTGTTTTGAGTTGAAATGTTATAAGTGATGCAAAAGATGTAATTTTTAATTACGAAGAAGTTAGCAAAAGAAGGAGGTGCTACAACACTACCCAAAGACACGAACAAAACTACATTAAATTACAACGAATACTCAGTAAATGTCGGTTAATGTCATATCCGACGTCTTTTGTGTCCTTAGACATCGGTCTCGTCAGTTATTTGCATGGACCAACATCTGTATAGACGGCGTGGAACTTAACTGACGTCTAAGATGACGTCGTACCTGCAAATAACCGACGTCTAATTAATATCACCCATATAGACATGAGTTCTAGATGTAACGTTAAAAACCAAGTTTAAAACCCTTCCTCCACTAGTACATGCAAAATATAGACAAATAATAATGCTAGCCCATAATATTGTATCTTCCCTCTATGCAACTTTTTATAAGATCTTTAACCATATAAAAGTTATCATTTCGGCCCTCGTGTACAAAGTGTCTTTCCTTTCCATTCCACAATTAAATTAAACACTAGTTACAATTAAAATTGTATTAGACATCAATGTTTCTATTCCAAAATATACAAGAAACAATAATATGGTAGCAACAAACAAACAACTTTATTGTTTGGTTAAGTTAACGAAGTTCTTAAACGAACCAAAAAATCCAATTGCAACATGCTGTCACTGATTGATTCACAAGCATTATAAAATTCTTGAATTGGGTTGATGCTTGCATTTGAGACGAAAATACTCAACGTAGAATCCACTCTATCAAATCTAATTTCTATGGAACTGCACATACGTACCAATAACTGAGGTCAATAGATCAGACCAGAGCTAAGACAATTCATCAACATCGAGCAAGATCCGCATTGCTAGGTTCAAATTACCGCTATATTTTACATGAAGAAGACAATGGAAACAAAAGTAGTTTTTGGCCGAAGAAAAAGAAACATAATACAAGATAGGTATCTCTTAATAGACATCATTACAAAGAAATATAAACTTAAAGAGAGAAAATAATTGAACATTATCAAGGTTCAAGCAATTTGCTCCCGACTTTATAATAAGAGTAAACATTAACAGTAGCTAGTTTAGCAAGCTTTTTGCCTAGTTCATATTTACCCCAATCCTCAAAGACAGCAGATAAAGGTCTATGTTTTCGAAGATCAAGATTATTAACCACACGGGTTAGTTCATCGATGCCACAACCACTCAAACGAGGCATCTTCATGACAGTAGCAGCCAAAGGCCCTAGTTCCACTGCATTTTTGCATCTGATCCCATACTCAACCTCCAATTTATGCAAATCATCTTTAATGCCAACACCCACAAAAGTATAACTTGGAAGACGAAGAAAATTAAACAGACATACGGGAATGGAATTCATATGTAGAAGCTGGATAATAAGACATGACTGTCCATCACAAAGATGCAATGTGACACATTTGGTTTTATCTACATCCTTTGACAGATGACACTCAATATCGATCCCAATAACTTTCGCTTGCTCGGACTCTGAGGAAAACAAAAAAGATTCCAGAACATCACGGATTGTACTCTTCTTCTTGGTGACATGGGTCGTAATTTGCTCTCCGTTAAGATTGAAACTCTGAACAGAGTCCATATACCTATGCATTACAGCCTCTTTGACGACAGAGTGTAAAAATCACGGCTATATATTGACACAAGATAGGTTAAGGTGTGACTTTCCAATTCTTATACCATCTTTAATGATTTGATGGAGAATCTATGAATGATTTGATGGGGGAAGTGAAAGAGTTTATCTGCATATCATAAATTACGTAATCCAAGCATTAGAAGTAGCTCTCATATTTATTAGTAAATATTATAAGATTTTTTTTTTCTGAATCAGGATAGTAGATTATATCTATCAAACCAGCATATTTTTTTGAAGTTAAAATTCGATTTTCGAGTAATAAAATTTTAACCTATTTTTGTTTTCTTTTTATAATCTTAACTTAAAATTCGGTTTAAAAAAACCAAATTCTTAGTTATTTTAATATTCTTTTTTAAATCTTAAATTTATCTTTTATATTTTAATATTTTTTATAAAAACTTTTATTTTTTAAATATTTATATTTTAAGTTTTTTTATAATGTTAGGTTAGAATTTCATATTTCAACATTATTTTTTATAAAGAATTTTATTTTCTAAAGCATTTATATTTTAATTTTATTTTATAATTTTCGGTTAGAATTTATATTGTAATATTTTTTTATAAAAACTTTTATTCTTTAAGTTTATAGGAAAAGTATATTGGAGTTGGGTTTCCAACAAACTAGATTTTGACTTATATTTTGAACTCTTTACTAAGTCTTCAAAAAGGAAACAATGACGTAAATGGACAACTTTTTTTGACAAAATCAATGATGTAATGTGTTCATTGGTGCACTAAACACCATCCATGACCATTAAACTCATTCACTCCTATAAGAAACATGAAACAATAACTTCAAAGTAAACTCATCTAGGAAGCTTAAAAAACGTTTTTCTAAATTAAGTGTCATCTAGGAAGCTTAAAAAAACGTTTTTCTAAATTAAGTGCATCGAGTACAACGGTCTAAAATTTTTAGACTGTTGTACTCAGATGCAGTTAATTTTCGAAAACAAAAATCCAAGCTATTGTTTCGTGTTTCTTATGTCCATTTACTGTCTAAAATTTAATTGTCATTTTGGTAAAAAAAAATTGTCCATTTACTGTTTGCTCCAATTGAGGTGATGTACCTAACCATTGTTTCCTCTTTAAAGGCCTAATAAAGAATTCAAAATATAAGTCAAAATTCGATTTGTTTGAAATCCAATTCCAATATATTTTTCTTATAAACTTAAAGAATAAAAGTTTTTATAAAAAAAAATATTAAAATATAAATTCTAACCTAAAATTATAAAATAAAATTAAAATATAAATACTTAAAAATTAAAATTCTTTATAAAAAATAATATTAAAATATAAAATTCTAACATAACATTATAAAAAATTTAAAATATAAACATTTAAAAAATAAAAATCTTTATAAAAATATTAAAATATAAAAGATAAACTTAAAATTTTTAAAAAATATTAAAATAACTCAAAATTCGGTTTTTTAAAAACCAAATTCTAAGTTAAGATTTAAAAAAAAAAAACAAAAATAGGTTAGAATTCGGTTATTCGAAAACCGAATTCTGACTTTAGGAAAGGTGTGTTAGTTTGATAAATATAATCTAGACTGTGCTATCCTCGTAATTATAAACATGTTTTGTGCTATATCAGAAAAAAAATCAATATTATTATCATGTCTATTTCTATTTTTTGAAACATGTTTAATTAATTGAAGATTTTTTCATTACAAAATTAATAAATATTTGAAATAAATAATATAAAATTTTTATTTTAGTGTAATTTGAGAATATAAGTATTTATGATATCAAAATATCACTCAAACTTTAATTTTAAATGCAATAAGAATAAATTTAAAATATTTATTGACTAATTTATATTTTTAACTATTATTTCTTTAAATATATAAATTAGAAACGAATAGAAATTAGAGCAGTGCTCCCTGCACCTCATCTCCTTCTTCCTACACCTCTAAATTTATGTATTTGTCCTTCATTTAATAAAAGCCAAAATGTAATTAATGAATAGTTAATAATTTCTTAACCCCTAACAAGTTTCCTAACTCTCGACAACTCTGTACGAGGGTATAAACCCTAGCATGCACCCCCCTTTCCTGGTTACCATCACGAGCAACAACGTTTTCCTTCTTCACTTCACTGTTTTATTGAGTTGAGAGGGTATCCATTAGTGATTCTGATCAGTGGTGGTGATAGCTGGTGGGAGGAGGAAGAAAAGGAAGAGAAAGCTTCGTCCAGGTTAGCAAAAAATTAATTTAATATAATAATATAAGAAAAAAAAATGGATACCTCACCGCAATTCGCAACGAACCACAACTCAGCTCTGCCGCCGCATCTTGATTATCGGCTAACAACTGCCGCATTCCCAACTACGGCTACCCTTAACCGCATCCCCAAGTGCGGTTATGCACAGTCGCACCTCCCAGGTGTGGCACCCCTCAACCGTGCCTCTCAGGTGTGGCATTTCTCAACCGCGCCTCCAGATGCGGTTCTGTGCGAGCACCTCCCTCTGAACCCAGATCAAATACCCAACCCCAACCCCACCCCAACCCCTTTTCAATCCTAGCTAATGCGACTAATAGCAGTAATTCAATCCCGGTGGTTCCTCTCACAGCATATAAACAACATATCTACGAGACAAATAGCCTAATGCAGTTCAAGGAAAAAAATGCAACTAACCTGAACACCTACTAGAAGAAGCGCTGAATCTCACCACCACCAACAACGAACACGAGCCCGTGAAAATGATGAAAGACAAAAGAGAAAGCAGAGTGTCCTTCCCTGGGCAAAGTAAAAGAAAGAAGAAGGGAGTGTAGAGGTCTTGTGAAATGCGGTGGGAAAGAAGCATGGGAAAGGAGCATTTTTCAATGCATCAGATCAACTTTTTCAGTCTTTTTATGGGTAAAATTGGAAATATAGAAAGAATGGGAGGTGCAGGACGAAGTGAGTGAGGTACAGAGAGAAACACTCTAGAAACTATACGAAAAATTAATTAAAGGCCATAAAACAAAGTATTTTATGATCATTCTTATTTAAATTGTGTGAAATTTGCACGTTCAATATGTCACTTCAAGCCTAGTTAATATTTGAATGATTACTTTTTTTTTCACTAAATGTTAAAGTATTTGTCTCATATCTATGAGTCAATTAAAAGATTAATAAAGTATAGCCAAAGATTATTTTTGTAAAATACAAAATGGATATTATGTTTCCAACAAGTTCATATTATCATCACTCCAAATTTTGGTATTTGAGTTATATACCATTTCAAAATTTATCAATTATTTACCATCATATGAAAATTTATTAAAAATAAAATAAAATAAAAAATATAAAACATAAGAAATAAGATAAAATTCATATTTCACCCAACATAAATAAACTATACCTATTATAAAAATATATAAATAAATTTATATCATATTTATTATCGGTTGGACGCAGGAAGCTCAAGGGACTCAGCCAAACACCATCGTGAAATACAACTTCCCAAGGAAGTAAATAATTGCCAAATTATGTGTTATGTTAACTTCGCTTAGTTGTTCCAAGATTATTTATATCATATTTATTATCCGTAGCTTGAAGGTTCCAAGTACAAACCGTTGCAAAAGATAAATGAAGGTAAATGCTGCCTTTTAAAATATCAAAATATTGAGAAAACAAAATCATTTTTTCCTTTTAAAAATATAAATAAATTATATAGTATTTTATTTTCCTTTTTAACTTTTAAATATTTATTCACCGCCTACCTCTTTTTTATATAACGGAATTTAATAATTTTAGAAGAAAAATAATTTGTTTGTCAATTTAAAAAATTAAAATAAAATTTTAATTACGACCTTTTGTGTTTACCGTACTATGGGTTTATACAAGAAAAACACCTCCATATTTTTTTGCCCTCCACCTTCCCATCCCATATTTATCCCTTCTTTTTTATTTATATTTTTATTTTTTATTTATATTCCTATTATACCCTTTAAGTAAAATTTATTTTATAGGTTAATTATAATTTCATTCTCTTAAAGTAAAAAATCTATTTTTTTTCTCACGTTCTGCTCTCTCGTTTCTGTTTCGTTGTTTTTTAGAATTCTTTTATGCTCTCTTTTTTTTTACTGTGAGAATCGTTGGTCTAGTGGAAGAAAAGTTGCAACAGAGTTCTTCATCTTCATTTCTGTAATCGCGATCGTGTTTGAAGGCGTGGTGGTAAAAGGAAAAACGTAAGCGACGGAGAGGTACGTAACTGTTAAAAATAGCCTAAACCCTTAAATGAATTTGATCATCCTTCAACGGATGTCAACATCTGTTTAAAGTGAAACGGATGTCGACATCCATTTCACCTTAAACGGATGTTGACATCCGTTGAAGGATGATCAAATCCATTTAAAGGTGCGGCGATGCAGAATATATAAATCAAATCCGTTGACATCCGTTACATGCATATATAAACAAATCTTCCTTCAATCTTCTGTTCAACCTCGTCCTTCTAGCATAAGTGAGAGTCAGAAGAATCAATTTCTTTAGTTGCATACTAATACACAAAGTCCTAATTTTCTAAATTAGTATGGAATGGTAATGATTGCGAGAGCAGATGTTATAATTTTTCACAAGTGTGATTGAATTCTCTGCAACTTCTGAAGGTATGAAATCAGGATCATCAAGGCAATTCACATTTGATGGTTCAAAGTTTCATAGTCCCTGCATGATTAACAAACAATATTGAGATATAATTTTATTATTCAAAATAGCATATTTAATGTTTGTAAACTTACTTGTATGTGCAAATGGCATGTAGCACTTGAACCGAAGCGCCTACCATGAAGATGACAAATATTGTGTGTTTGCTTCGTTCTGGTCAATATGAAGATGACAAATATTGATATGGAATAAACGAAGAAAGCTTTGATCATTCTAGATCAGCACCCCCGCACACCGCACTGCCGCATCCGGCACCGCCGCACTCACCGCATCCGCCGCACCACGAAATGCACAGAGAGGACTAAAGTTGGGAGTCAGAAGTTAAAAAAGATGAAAATGAGAGTGAAGGGAAACAGATAGGGTGCTCTGTTACCGTTAGGGAAGAATAAAATCGAAAATGGGAAAGTAAAAAATTTAAGATTAGTTAAATAAAAGAGGGTTAAAAAAGTAAATTACAAAATACATAAAAGGTTATTTTTGTAATATAAAAAAAATTAAAAAAAATGGGAAGGTAGAGGGCCAAAATGTGGAGGTGCATGGATCAACACCCAAAAATGAAAGACAAAATAGCATTAAGGCCTAATCGTCCTCAAATCCAAACCTATTTGGTTATACAATATGCCTATTGCTTCTTAAAATCTCACAATTACTAACTGCACCCCACCAATAAATAAAAAGACTTAAAAACCCCTTACTATCATCGTTATCGTCACGTCATCTCGCCACCACTTTCATCGTACTAACAAAGGACAAATAAAAAAGAGAAACTCTGCAGAAGAAGAAAAAGACAAAAAAAAAAATCGCTCTGAAAATCCTTTATAAAACTTATTTTATATATTTCGGAAAGTTTGAAACTTCCAAAATATATTTGGGTGTTGCTTCCTCCACCTTTCCAAGTGGGTCATGTATCTTTCCACTATTTTAATTTATTTCAAAAATATTCTACACCTTCCCACTATTTTCTTTTATTCCAAAAATAACATACATCTCTCCACTATCCTTAATAATCTTTCTCTTTCCCTCTCTACATCAATGGAGCATTTACATGGTTCAGATTTGAATTTGTGATATATTACAAAATATAAAATTTAGAGAAAACTTCAATATTAGTACTTCTACCATTTCCATTTTATAAGATTAAAAGTTAGATACAAATACAAAATAATAAACATAATAATATTAATAGTAAATAATGATATATTATTATTATTATTATTATTATTATTATATACTAACTTTATACTGACAAAAGAACTAAATAAATTCTAAATCTTTAACAAATAATTTTTTTTTATATTATAAGTATTTAATAATATTTTATATTATTTATCTAATAAATTAAATATTTTATTCAAGTTATTTGAGTAAAACATATCAGTGAGTTAAAACATAATATAATGTTAAAAATTATAGATATTATATGTAAAAAAACACACATATATATAAACATTTTTCTAGAAATTTAGAATAAAATTTTATCATTTATTAAGTAATTTGAAAAGAAAAAAGATATTCAACAGCGAAAATAAGATTGAATAAAACTTATTTAAGAAAATATATCACAAGTTCACATTTGAGTCATGTAAATGCTCCATTAATGAGCCATGTAAATGCTCCATTAATGTAGAGAGAGAAAGAAAAAGATTGTTAAGAATAGTTCAGAGATGTAGGGTAGTTTTGGAATAAAAGAAATAGTGGAGAGATATAAAATATTTTTAAAATAAATTAAAATAGTTGGGAGGTGGAGGAAGCAACACCCAATATATTTTATGTACAGAAAAATCTAATTCAATCTTATCGGAAGTACTACATGTGTTTCGAAAATCTTATTGTAGAAATCTAATTCCAAAAAATATTTTATGTGTTCTGAAAATTTTGTTCCGAAAATTTATTCCAAAAAAAATTATTTCAGAAATTTCATTTTGAAAGTATTATTTTGAAAATCGTGAAAAACTTATTTCAAATATTTTTCGGAATATGTTTTTCAAAAATCACTTTTACAGTAAAATTGTCATTTTGAAAATTTGAAGGAATGTGCTGTGTTTCAAAAATAACACATAAAATTGTTATTTTGAAAATAAGAGAATGTGCGAAGAAATTGACGGGGGTGTAGGAAGTAAAATCCTGCTATCTTCTTTGTACAAATTTAAATGTATATTTGATTTAAAGTTTAGTTATATTTTATGTTAAAAGATAAAACAATATTTAAAACTACTTCGATTGGGATGTATATTATATAGTGACATTTAACTATACCCAACTTAAATATAATAGAACGATAAACAAAACATTTGTTTGAAGGCACTTAAACACTCTTGACGTAGAGGATTTCATTCTGAACCGATTACTTTCTCTGTCTCCTTCCGATAAGTGGTTCTTCTGTTTCCTCCGTTATTTTCGAAACCTAGGGCTTGGGTTTTATTGATCTCATGCAGTTAGAACCTCCCCTTTTCTGATTTCTATTATATTCTAGCTCTAAGAGCTGTTTTCCATCACCTGTTTGGTGATTTATAGGTCTTGTGAGTTCACTACTGTGTCGGTATTGTTAGAACATCCCCAAGTAACTGTTCTACGTGAGGTAAGGGGAGCTAATTATTTTGTGTGAATTTATTTTATAAAATATATGCTTGTTGAATTCGAAGCTTATGTACCGTTTGAACTGCATTTCTCACTATTTTATATATTTGTTGAGTATGAATTGGACTGTGCAAATGATGAACCTGTGATTGATTGCCTGTGGCGTGTTTTGATGAACTTGATTGCGATAATTTGGACTGTTTTGCGTTGATGGAAGAAATCCCTTTTTATTCGGTTAGAATTTAATATAAAATATTATAATGTATTATATGTTAGAAAGTTTAGGATTTTGATATAATATATTATATTTTATACATGATATATTGTACAGTATGTTGAAATCCTTTTAATTCGGTTAGAATTTAATATAAAATATTATAATGTAATATATGTTAGAAAGTTTAGGATTTTGATATAATATATTATATTTTATACATGAAATTTATACCGTATGTTGAAATCCTTTTTATTCAGTTAGGATTGAATATAAAATATTAATCTATTTTGGGTGAAACTGATTTGGTTGGAGGGTTTGGAGTAAAGGCTCTGTGATAACATGTATATGGGTATTAAGGTACTGTTTTTAAGGTTGCTGTGAGAGGAAGTGAAATATTAAAATTAAGCATTTCAGATTTACAGCATAAGAGAACAGGGTAGATAACTTACATAAATCAAACGGGGTTGTTGAGAGCCTTTCTTTGTTGGTAGGATAGAGGAACCTTAAAAACCTGAGTTGACATATCCGTGATCATATAGCATCCCTGGCCTGGTCCAGTCAATTGTGACTAGTCATATGTGCTGGCATCGAAGGTGAGTTTGATGCGTTCAGACATCTGGGTCCTCTCCGGTGACCAACTGGGGGAAAGTAACATCTCTACTATGATAAAAATAGAATAAAACAAGTTTATTGTAGACGCATAAAGTTATCATGTGTTAATTTCTAGTCAGTTATAATTTTAGAAAGTTAGTCACTATGTGTTTGGGGTTTAAAGTAAGGATCCATATATATATATATATTAGTTTAATATAATATAAATATATATTTATAAGATAAATACGTAACATATATATATATATATATATATATATATATATATATATATATAAAAAAATATATATATATATATATATATATATATATATATATATATATATATATATAACAAAGTAAGGATAGTTGTTTCTTATATTGAAACGTGATGGTTAATCAATAATTATATTACTTGTAGGTATGTATAAATTGATGCATTTTATTAGCTGGTTGGAGCTGCTTGGTTCTTGGTATTGATTAACTTAGATTCAATTGTGGAGATGATATTTTTATAACTTGTGATTGGTGAGAAATGTATATTGTTGAGATTATGTATATGTTGATTGGGGCAAAAAGTAAACGATTACAAAGTGATGAAAGTACGATCCAAGTTGTAAACCAAGTTCCATCTGTGTAGAATCTCTTGGTGAGATTCTTAGTGTTTTAGAATGAAAGTAGGAGCTCAGTCTTGGGGATCTTCTTGACGCTCCAATGGTCTTTCTTCTCATGTAGAGAGGATTGAACCATGTGGTGAGGAGTAGCAGGAGGTCATAGTCTTGGAGGCTTCCATCATGCTCCAAGGCGCGGAACAGACTAACCTCGTGAGTGGCAGGGCGGGGGAGCCTAAGTATCACAAGCCACCACGGGTGCATGACCCACCATAGCTCGACTATCACTCTAAAGTCCGAACGAGTCAAGTCTAGAAGATAACATGCTAGGATCTGTGTTGTATATATTGCCTTGCTTGTATGTTCATGTTGGTATAATTGCATGCTTTTTATATAATTAGCTCACCCTTGCTTGCTTGTTGTGTTGTGCCATGTTGTGTGTGCTTTCCTGTTGCAATGATCATCCACTTGGATGTGAGCAGAGGAAGATGAGGTTCCTTTGGAGTCAGCTTTGGAAGGAGATGGCGATGCTGCAGTCTAGCCCTCTAGGCTTCACTTCTCTGAGTCTATGTTATTTTGAAGAACTTTAGTATGTCTAAAGTTTTAAATTCCTTATACTTTGAAGGGAGAAACTCTAGTACTCCAAGTTTTTAAATTCTAGTGCTCTATTTATGGATGACGGTAATTCCTAAACACCTTAAACTATTGTCTTAACTGTTTTCTATTATTATGATTGATGACGTCTTTATAAATATATACTGCTATATATTTGGGATGTCACATTTGTCATCACTATCCTTTTAAAACACAATTTTAATAAAAAAGTATATTTTAAAAATGATTTTTATTTAGTTTTTTTTTTTAAATGATTGAATAACTACCGAATCTTACCGTATTATCAAACAACTACTACTAATCGAAACTTTGAAAAACATCACAACTTTTCAAATCATTTTAGTCGAGTAGGATTGATTTATTTATTTTTTCTATTAATTACGAGAATACTTCAAAATTATATATCTTCTATCATAAACCTCATATATCTACACTCTTATGATAAGTCATTACATAACATCTAAAAACACAAATCTATATTCGTGAACAAAATAGTTATTTTCATTCAAGAGAAACGAAACATAAATTTCATGTTATGCATTTTTTAACTTAGTATTAGATGTTCGTACACAAATATTAAACTACACTTGAGCTTGTCATTAACATAGTCTGTGTGCGCGCGTTCAAACATTTAGATCAATCTATTTTGGTTTAATTTCTTAAAGCAAGTTATAAATATATATATATATATATATATATATATATATATATATATATATTAAATCATTAATTTCTTAATTAATCTGATAAGTGTGAAAAATAGTTATTTTTACATTTATAAATGATCTTAATCTTGTAATTATTTATGTTATTACTCAGTGAAATGTTGTAATAGGAAGTAGATTGTTACGTAAATTATTATTCAGGAAAAGATGTATAAATGAAAATATTTCAACCAATTCTCGCAGAGCGCAAGCCAAATTAGCAGAGCCAGAAAAAATAGATTCGCACAGCGCACCAGGACCTGTGCGCTCAGCGAATAAGAGAAGTTGAAGAAAAGAAAATTTTGAAATTCGCTTAGCGCACACATACTTGTGCGCTCAGCGAATAACAGTGCAGCAATTAAAATAAATTCGCACAGCGCACACACTCTTGTGCGCTGAGCGAATTAAGGGAGTTAAGTGACTCTTAAAAGACGTGACAGAAAAGGCAGAAACGATCTCCTGACACGAAAAATAGAAAAACGCTCTGGAGAACTAGAGAAGACCATCAGGAGACTCTTCAAGACATCAAGACTTCACTTTCTGCAAGGAATTGTTGTAAAGAGTACGTTTTAGATGCCTAGGAGAGGCTAGTTTTTCTGTTCATTGGAATTGGTTGTATGACGATACATTAATGTAAATTTCCTGTGCAATATATCTCTCTGTTCTTGTTCTTTTCTTGACTTGCTTTAGATAATACGGAAGTATAATTCTTTTTAAAGGTTCTTTTGTACTGGAAAGTATTTTTAGAACCAGAAACGTAAGAAAAGAAACTAAAAGGAACGATGCTAGGGATAACTTCTATATTTTTGGTCATTCTAAACATTTGATTTTAATGCAAAATTATCTGTTGAATTAGTTAAGGAATTAATAATTTAATAGATAATTTTAGAACTTGCTTTAAGGAATTAAATCAAGATACGATTATGTGAATGTTTGAACAGAGAACTTATTTTATCCAGGATGTTACTGTAATGTTAGTAAAAAACCAATTCCTGGCACACCAACTGTGTTTCTTGTATTGTTTTATGTATTTTGATGTCTAATTGAGTTATAAAAGGAAGAATTGTCATGTGTTACACAAGTCCCTTGGGAGAATGATACTTTACTTATCCATTGTATTACTTGTAATGATTTGGTATACTTGCCAAAAAGTTATCAAGTTTTGGCGCCGTTGCCGGGGACTTGTGTTCCAACACAAGGCAATTTGGACATTTGTGACTCTTTTAGACTTTGTTGTGAGTTTTCCTTTCGAATGTTGTTATGTATGCAATTGTAACTACAAATGTTTATACTTTCCACTGGTTTGGTTTGTGCTTAAGCTTGTTTCCGGGTAAACCTTAGAGCATGATCTAGTTGTTGAAAGATCCTAGGGATGGGATTTCAGCAGCCGAACTAGCTAAATTAACCCTGATTTTGCAAATCACCAGGGATGGGATTGTGAGTTTGGCCCCCCACTGTTCTGATTCTTAATGCAAGTTTTGATACATTCTTAGGCCAAGGGATTGGGTGAGGTGTGTCAAGCTCAGATAGGCGCAACAAGAGAAATCTGAGTGTTTTTACCTTAGAGAACAGGGAAAGTAATATTCGTCACCTTAGGAAAGTACTAAGTGATCTTGCAACAAGAGGGATCTGAGTGAGGTTATTTAGGAAATCCATTTCGATCATTCTGCATATCAGAACTGTTGTTTGGTTGGTGTGCTCACGTACAACAATATTTGTTATTTTTTCCTTGTCTCTTTGTTTATGTTTTTCATTCTTCTATGTTACTTCTCTATATGTCACTTTTATTTTTATCTTTATGTTTTAGTTTTTGTTAGAAATTGTTGAGTTTGAGTGTGGAGAGGAGGTCTGGTAGAAGCTTAAATGTGCTTTTGTGACGCTCCAGTCGTAGAGCGCACAGCTGAAGTGCGCTCAACGACCAAATTATTTTTTTTAAAGAAGTGGTTTGCTCACACAGCGCACCACATGCGTTTTGCGTGAGAGAAAGAGAAGTTGTTAATTAAATTGAGGTTCGCACAGCGTATCACTTGCGCTTTGCGATAAAAAAAAATTAAAACTAATTTTCTCTCTGTAAGACAATTCGCATAGCAAAGCGAGAAAAATCTGTAAGACAAACTGGGAGAAATTAAGTGGTTAAATCGCATAGCACAAAATGTGAGAGAGGATTCTGTACATTAATTCACACAACGCAAATTGAAGTGCGCTCTGCAAATTATGCAAAAAAAAAAAAAAATTAAAAATGCATATTAGCAAAGCGCACAACATGATGAGATGCACTAAGCTAATGGTACATGCTTTAAAAAA
This sequence comes from Vigna radiata var. radiata, assembly GCF_000741045.1. Lineage (NCBI taxonomy): Eukaryota > Viridiplantae > Streptophyta > Magnoliopsida > Fabales > Fabaceae > Vigna > Vigna radiata. The sequence goes on from NC_028358.1 coordinate 29,129,196, forward strand.
AAAAAACTTTAAATCCGCATAGCGCACACCTTTTGGTGCGCCAACGAATACAACCAAAAGAAAAATATAAAAAAAAGTAAAAATAAAGAAAAAATGAAAAAAAAATATAATAAAATTGACATTAGCATAGCGCACAGGTTTAGATGCGTTAAGCTAATGCTTCTTCTTATTAAAAAGAAACAAATTTCTAAAAAAAAAATTAAAAAAAAAATTAAAAAAAAAATTAAAAAATCACATTAGCAAAACGCACAAATTGGGTGCACTCAGCTAATTTCTCCATGTTTAAAAAAAATAATAATAAAATAAATAAATAAAAATAAATAAATAAATAAATAAATAATTTAAAAGTGATTAGTAAAGCGCACATCCTTAGGTGCACTAAGCTAATTTTGTTTTTTCTTAAAAAAAAAAGAAAAAAAAGAAAAACTTAAAAAAAGAAAAAAATGATTTATTCGGCATAGTTTTTGTGTGCTTAGTGAATTTTGTGCAAATGACATCTCTTATAACCACTACAAGATCTTCTTCAAGAGCATATCCTGTTGCAGCATAGGAAGAAAATCTTGTTTAAACTATGATCGGTATAGATTCTCTTTTGAGTTTGCGAACCCCTACTATGGCTTGGGGGCAGGCCTAAGTCCAGGTGGGGGAGTGCCTATGCGGAGGATGATGATGACGAGGATGATGAGGAGCCCAATCTCAGATGGACACAACAAAGTCACGAGACATATGAAAGCCAGTGGAAATCCGGACCAGATGGGTCCTGGTAGAGCAGATAGACAAACTCTCCTGTTGTTTCATGTTTATTGTTATGTTTGTATTTCAGTCAGTTGTTATATTGTGGAACTCTGTTTAGATTTATGTTTGTGGATGTAAAGACAATGACATTTTGATTTAATGAATGATGTGTGTTTTGATTAATTGGTATGATTTTTCAAGATGAGAACATGTATGATTGTGGTGCAATGCGCTTAAACTGTGATCTTGTGCATGAGTTGAACTAAGACCAGATACTGTGGAGTGTTTAAGAGCATAAATGAGTGAAACATATGAGATGATAAATTTGTTTGGATATGGAATTGATTTTTGCATGATTGTGATTCTACATACACACTTGTGGTTAAGAATGAGAAAGGCATTGTTCTTATTGATTGTATAGCTACTGGCCAAATAGTCAACCTTCATACATCATATATGAGACCATTGTGAGCCCTTTTGAACCTTGAAAATTTTTCCTTCCACCTTGAGTCAATTAGATGATGTCCTACCTTACACTTTAGAAGAGAACAAGTAATATGTTATGAGTGAAGGTATGATTGGGTTAAAGTTTGAGGGAAGAAAAAAGTCAATGAAAAATGTCAATAATAAAAAAGGATCAAAAAGGGTACATGATTTGAAGAATTGAAGGTTGTAAAGAGAAAGAATATGGTATGAAATGTTGTTGAATATATTGGGATTGTGATGATGATTAAGATTTGAAACATATACTTATGTTNTCTTCTTAGGTGTCTTTGAATCCAAGAAAAACCATGATTCTTCTAGCCAAGCCAAGCTTTCACCCTTAAAAGACCTTTTGACTTAACCAAATGTGTGTGAAATGTATGAATTAGATGATGTGCAAAAGTTGATGAAGTTCTTAAACAAATTTGTTACAGGTGAGGACAAACACTGGAAGTGAGAGATCTTAATATCTGGTCTGGTTGTTCATANTCAATGCATAAGTGAACTTTTATTGATGAATGCACCATGTCATGTTTGTTTCAAGTCTTTGGAAATTCATATAATTTTTCTAATAAGCACATTCATTTCATCAAAATGTCAAATGTCTGTTATGTGTTGTTCATTTATTTTCTGTGATTTCCTGAGGGCATGAAATAATTCAAGTTTGGGGGAGTTGATAAGTGTGAAAAATAGTTATTTTTACACTTATAAATTATCTTAATCTTGTAATTATTTATGTTATTACTCAGTGAAATGTTGTAATAGGAAGTAGATTGTTACGTAAATTATTGTTCAGGAAAAGATGTATAAATGGGAATATGTCAACCAATTCTCGCAGAGTGCAAGCCAAATTCGTAGAGCCAGAAAAAATAGATTCGCACAACGCACCAGGACCTGTGCGCTAAGCGAATAAGAGAAGTTGAAGAAAAGGAAATTTTGAAATTCGCCTAGCGCACACATACTTGTGCGCTCAACGAATAACAGTGCAACAATTAAAATAAATTCGCACAGCGCACACACTCTTGTGCGTTGAGCGAATTAAGGAAGTTAAGTGGCTCTTAAAAGACGTGACAGAAAAGGCAGAAACGATCTCCTGATACGAAAAATGGAAAAACGCTCTGGAGAACTGGAGAAGACCATCAGGAGACCTTTCAAGACATCAAGACTTCACTTTCTGCAAGGAATTGCTGTAAAGAGTACGTTTTAGATGTCTAGGAGAGACTAGTTTTTCTGTTCATTGGAATTGATTGTATGACGATACATTAATGTATATTTCCTGTGCAATATATGTCTCTGTTCTTGTTCTTTTCTTGACTTGCTTTAGATTATACGGAAGTATAATTCTTTTTAAAGGTTATTTTGTACTGGAAAGTATTTTTAGAACAAGAAACGTAAGAAAAGAAACTAAAAGGAACGATGCTAGGGATAGCTTCTGTACTTTTGGTCATTCTAAACATCTGATTTTAATACAAAATTATCTGTTGAATTAATTAAGGAATTAATAATTTAATAGATAATTTTAGAACTTGCTTTAAGGAATTAAATCAAGATACGATTATGTGAATGCTTGAACAAATAACGTATTTTATCCAGGATGTTACTGTAATGTTAGTCAAAGACTAATTCCTGGCACACCAACTATGTTTCTTGTATTGTTTTATGTATTTTGGTGTCTAATTGAGTTATAAAAGGAAGAATTGTCATGTGTTACACAAGTCCCTTGGGAGAACGATACTTTACTTATCCATTGTATTACTTGTAACGATTTGGTATACTTGTCAAAAAGTTATCATAATCTAACACAAATTTGCATTAAAATATGATGTTAATAAACGACTAGAAGAATTGAAACTATTTCTAACATTTTTTTTATTGTTTTTTTTATGTTTATATTTACTTCCTAGTACAAATAAATATTTAAATTACATCATATTTCTGTATAATGAAAATTAAATTAAGGAAAACATATAAACACAAATATATAAAATTTGATTTAATATATTTAAATATATTAAATTATAATAAAATATTAGATTATTAAGATTAATTTTTTTTTAAAAAAGTTGGAGATAGATGGTGAAATGTTAGAAGTAGAGGGTAAATATATATATATATATATATATATATATATATATATATATATATATATATATATATATATATATATATATATATATAAAATTTTACTTTTAACGAATTTTTCTGAGTAGTTAATTTTTCTCATTAACCTCACAATCTTTCTTATATTTCCTTTCATTTTTACTACAAATAACTTTATACCTCGACTAAAATTAATGTTGTTAGTAAAGTGTCTTGTCCTAATTAAAGAAGTTCAAATTCTTAATTTATTAACTTTATTTTAATTCTTGTTTTCTTAGTTTTGGTATTTTTAATTATATATATATATATATATATATATATATAACTATATAAATATTTTTTTTTATTTTAAATAATATTTTTAATTAAATATATTAAAATAATTATTATAATTCTTTATTATAACTAATAATTGCAATTTAATTTATAAATGTCAATTATTTAAATTACAATCTTATTATATATCTATAATTTTTGAATGAGGTAATAAAAATAATATTTTAAATTATTTTTTATTTTATTTGAAAAAAAAATAATGGGTCAATCTATCTCGTCGTGTATTTAACCTTCTAGTTCGATAGATTATAAAGGACAGGTCAAAGGAAATTGATGGATTAAAACATGAATCGAGTCCTTCAAATTTGGATGTGTTAATGGATTCATCCATAAGTCAAAACTTGTTTTGTTATTTAATAGGTTATATGGAACAGGTCAAACCAAACTGATGAATTAAAAACATCAACCAAACTCTCCAAATTTGGTAAGTTAAGAGACTCATCGCAGACAAAACTCATTTTACCATTTCTTAATCATACTTACTAAAATAAAATAAATTATTTTAAAGGCTTTGAAAAATAGAAAATGTAGAAAACAAATCTAATAGTTTCCATAATTTTGGAAATGCATAATTACGATTCTTAAAAATTTTAACGATGAATTTGTTTATTAATTCTTTAAAATTAAGCATTTTTTATTTTTTAATGTGATTGAATTACGAACACAGAATCTTACATCTAAGAACGAAATAATAAATAATATCGTATTTACCTAATATATCAATGATAAAGTTTATTAACTAATTTTACTCATATTACTCTCAGACATTAACGTTAATCTTTACAATGAAGAATTCAGTGATATAGGACAGTGAAATAAAATTGTTTAAATTTATAGTTAAATTTTCATGTAAATAAAAATGATGAATTCTCGAAACTAAAAGTAAATTTAAATGATATATTACATCCAAACTAGTCTTCATTTAATCAAAATTGTATTTTCAGTGATCTTTTTCATTGGTAATATTAATTTTTGAAGAATTACAATTTAATAAAAAAAAATTATTTTTGGAATAAATTAATAAAATGAATATATCTTAAATAATTCATACGTTATTTTATTTATTTATTTATATAGAATAAGAATATAACAGACATGACTTTCTACGCTAACCTAGTTTAAAAAAGTAGGCAGAGTGGAAAATAATTGATATAACTTGGAAATGGTCCTTTTGTCTTCTTGCGGAGGTGTGATTTGGGAGCAGAGAGCATGTCTTATGATTCTATCCAAAACCAGTACATTGACGTTGGGTTTCATTAAAAACATGAAAATAAATTTATTTAAAAAATAAGTAAAAGAAAGATACAGAAATAATTGGCCATTATTAAAAGAGAAAGAAAAAGTTTAAATTGTTGGTTTTTTTTTTTGTTATTTGTTTAAAAAAAATGTCACGTTTGTGTATGAGTGCGCCTGCGGGCATTTGATTCCTAGTTTGGAATGTTTCTAGGGTTCTACCCTTTGACACAAGGTACATCTCACTTATTTTTTTCTTTATCTTCTATTCATTTTCGATTTACTGTTTTTGGTTTTCCTATTCCATCTTAATTTTCAATCATTGTTTTGGCCATAATGTTCATACTTTTTACGATTGAAAATTTCATATTTGGTGTGATTCTGAGCTGGGTTTTTCAAATTGAAGCTCCTTGTTAATGAAACTGATTCTCCCCAGATGGACCATACTATTCCAAGAGAGAAAGACGTTGAATTTGACCTTGAAAGTGGTGGGAACACTAGCGAAGAGGATGTAGGCAAGGATCGTTATGTTAGTGATAAAGAATCAAAGGGTGCTTTGAGCTGGGCGGGGAATAGGACTCCGAATATTGATGGAACATATAAGGGTAAAACTGAGATTGAGTCATTTAGAAATTCTGCAAAATCTGGAGATGTTGTGATTATAGATGAAAATAGTTTAGAAGTGTTTATGGATAGGACTTTTGTTCAACAGCAATGGTCTAATGTACATGGTAACCATCACAAACAAAAGATTAAACCTTTCCACCCCAAAAAGCCTCCAAAGCCACCCCTGCCTCCCACAGGTCCTTCACTAGATGCTGGTGATCAGAAGTTTGTCAAGGATCTTGCTGAGCTTGCCTTGAGAAAGCGCGCAAGGGTTAAGAAAATGAAAGCAGTGAGAAAGATGAAAGCAAACAAGTCATCATCATCATCAACTTATACCAACCTTTCTGCCATGGTCATTACTGTTTTCTTCTTCCTTGTAATAATACTCCATGGTAAATAATCTTTTCTTCTATTGGCTGTCTTCAAAGTGCTGTGATTGATGCACGTTTTCATTTTGATTTCTTTCTAGGAAGCTGTTTTGAGAATATCTCATGATTTGGTATATATGCTATTCTGAATGTAAATATGATTCTTCAAAGACACACTTAATATTTACTAGCATATCACCCCCCAAAATCTCAAATTACTGTCTTTTCATATTTGCAGCCACTTAGAAACTTGAACAGAATAACTATATTCTATCCCCGCTGATAGTAAATTGGTGATTTAAAAACAATAACAGAGAGAACCATTTGTTCTGAAAAATTGTAGCATAGTTGCCCTCATTGTACATTAGCTTGAGTTCATTTACGTTGGAACTGTGGTTCTTGTAAAGCTTATGTTGATGGCCCAAACTTGTAACTTAGTTTACCATACACTTTACACCCTTCTTTTTCTCTTGCTCTTTTCTTATATTACCTTTCACGATGTCTTACAATGTCTCCAAACATTTTATTTCCGTAATTAGTTGATTTACATCTACCGCTTTTGAAAAAATTAATGGCTATTTTTTCTGACTCTTACAGCTAAGGTTTGTCTTAAATGAGAAGTTTCCAATGTAGTTTTATTATCACCAAGAATATAGGCATATTATTGGGGTCTGATTTACTTTTTGTTGTTTCCCTGTATTTTCTTTTACCTCTCGTCCATCTTAGCAAAAATCGAAGACTTTACTTTGAGATCAAATGCTTATTCTGAACTGACAAAATATGAGTGGTATTTTGCATAATACATGCAGGTATATACATTAGTCTCATTTCTGATTCAATGTATGCATTTGATGGTCTTATTCTTTTTCAGTTTTTTCCTATGATACTATATAAATACACAACTGTGAGGATGTATCCTGATACTAAATTATCATTCCATACTATACATAATGAATTTTGTGCTACTGGATATGCAAAATTATAAGAACACTGAATCCAAACATACTCTGTGAGTAGTTATGATAGGGAGGCAGTTAGATTGACATATGATCTGCCATCTTGAGTATGGATTGAACATCTTGAGAGATTGTAAACTAACTTTTGGAGTTATTGTATTTTTTTTTTTTATAGTTTTTCAAAATGTTTTGAAAATGTCTCATTCCTTTTATTAGCTTTTGTGATGTGGTTCTTGTCTTGTTGCCTAGTAAGGGCCAAACTATTTTGCATAATATTAAATAATACTAAGCTTCACCTTTTCATATTTATTCACATGTAACTATATTGGCATTCATTACATGGTGTATCTTATAAAATCTTTCTTGCTTTCTTGGCTTCACCTTGCCTTCAAAAAAAGTTATAGTTTATCTTCAAACTCTAGGCTATCTGGTTTCTTACATATCAAACTTTAGACTAGTATTTTGGACGATCTCGTTTGGAAGCCTGGTATTTAGGGAATACTCATGTTGATTAGACTTTGCATGCAGGAATCAGATCTGTGAGTAGTGCTAGTGTTGGGGTAATGGATTCCCCTGAGGCTAAATTTGCAGCAGATGAAGGCTTGATTTCTGTTCGCATTCCCACGAACTTCAACACTAATGAAGGAAATGTACCTGCCTCTCATTCATGTATGCCTTTCTTTCCCACACAGTGTAATTGAAGTAAACTTTTATGCTCACTAAGGTAATGACTTTGCATCAAAATTGCAGCAATTTGATAGTTCTCCTAGTGTCTTATATTGTAGCAGTTCTGCAAGAAAGATGATGTGCAAATTTTGAAGGTTCTTTCCCTTTCAATGTGAGTTTAGTCTATTCTTTACTAGTTTGGATTATGTATGTCTTCTTGTACAGCCATTAGGAATCTTAGCCATTGGTCAAGTTTGCTGTATAGTGACTTGATTGGTAATGTTAATAAAAAGGAGAGTCCTGCTTATGGATTATGATGTGCGTCTAGTTGAATTTTTTGGTTCACCTTGGTACCGATGACACTGCTGATTTATCCCAGTATTTTACGACAAAACAAATATTTTAAATTTATTTTATTGTATCAAATACCAGTTATGAACTTTTATTTATTTAGATCAACAATCTAAGATTTTGTAGTTTGATGAACTTGAAAGTGTAAAATAACCCTTATGCAAAATAATAAAATCCAATACAAGGATTGAAGGTAGAACAACATATTTTTAATTTAACGAGAATCTGACTTTCTTAAATAAAACTTACACATCTTTAAGGGTTTTATTATTATTATTTTTTTTTATCAAGTTTAGAACCTTGATTAAACAAATAGATTGCATTAACTACTTCTCCAAAGTTTTTTTTTTCAGAAACAAGTTTTATATTTGAAAATACTTTAACTGGTTGAAAATGAAATGTGGTAAATGTTATCCAAAGGAAAGTTTCATTCTGCGCTCTATCAAATTTCTCTCTGCACCCATAATTTCAGATTTTATTTTCTGGAATACATAAAGTCAATCCTGTAAATATTTTTCCAGAAGACACTCACATACACTCATCTACTCCTTTTCTGGAATTGATTTAGTGTATTTCGAAAAATAAAAAATATAGATTGATGAGCTGAAGAAATTTGATAGGGTGCAGAAATTAAGTACAATCATGTCATAAAATTTCAAGTAACTTAAAGTAAAGAATGTAAGCAAAAGAAAGAAAAGTGCAAGAAAATGATATAGGATACTTGTTTTAAATGAGAGTTAATTTCAAAAGACTAAATATAGATGCTATAAGTGAAAGAATTTTGAAATTGAAAGAAAAGTTTTGAAATGAACAACACAATTCCGAATATAAGAATAACGAAAAAAAATATTCTCATTACCTCGGTTTTGCGAGTATTCATGGAGTGATTTTTCTTCATAACTTTCAATTCTTTCGAACTTGTGTCTCAATGGTCGCCTTCACCCATTAGATTTCTGCTTCTTAAAGTGAGAGATTTCCTTGACGAAGGAATATAATGAATGATTAATAGTTGTTGATAAAGAAATAACTGTCCAAGTTACAACAGATGCATCTTTTCTTATCCATGTGCTTTTATATTTTATGAAGACTTTTATCAGTTTTATAAACCTCATTTTATATACAAAAGAAAATAAATAGATGAATAAAGAGTTGTGTGTTATTAATATAATAAATTGATAGCTACACTTTCAGATGTACATTTATTTAAAGAAAAACAAATAATAAATGTAGTTACAATTGATAGTTGCACTTACAATATAGTCAAGCTCACGCATGTATATCTTTCATGTCCGACTTGGATAAATTGTCACGAAATATTCAGGAATGTAGAGGTTTGGTGAAGATATCATACACTTGAATAAAAGAAGAAACAAGAATTAAATAAATAAGACATTTTTTAGTAGTTTACTCCAAAATGATAATAAATTTCAATATACTTATCGTCTCATGAAATGTGGGATTAACTATGCAAATAGTATATTTATTGCCACAATGTATGACAAAAGATTCAGAAATATTAGTATACAAACTAGGACATAAATATTGTAACCATTAAAGTTCACAGAAAAGCAAAACTAGTCTCTATATTCTATGAAGAAGATCTGGACATTATAAACTACTTTTTAGACTTCCATGAGCACATAATAACTAATGATAGACCTTTTGGAAAGAATATACTAAGACTAGGACATCCTTTCAAATATCTTAATATATGAAGAGTTGTCATATGAGGTTTCTGTAGATGTAAAACAAATTAATTGAGTTTATGAACTGCGAAACTGATATCTGGCATGATGTGAGTGAAGTATAAGAGATGTCCAATCAATGTTCTATATTCATTAGGATCCAAAAACGATGAACTTTCATTGTCAAAGAGGGAACACGATGGTTTCATGGGAGAAGTAACAGGTTTGCAAGCTAATAAGCCACTATCAGAAATTAGATCAACGCATTATTTCCATTGATTGAAAACAATACCAGAATATGAACAACTTATTTCAAAGCCCAAAAAATATCAAAGACTACCAAGATCTTTGATACTAAATGAGTTATGAAGATGAGTTTTAGTACATTGAATTTTGCAAAATAATATGTTATAAAACAATTTGGAATTAGAAAGGTCGATTTCAGGATGATAAAGACATTTGGTTAAATTATTATTTATAAAGACATAACTAATCTGGAAGTTCGCTTTAAATGTAACCTTAGGTCTATTCTTGACACCTAGAGCCTAAGATCATAGTATAATTCCTCATTGATTGCTTGAATGTATTATTTGCATTAAGATTAAGGTTTTATAACTAGCTAGAGCCTTAGATATATATATTCCTAGTCTCCAAAAGCATGAAGAGAATTAGTTGGACCACAACATGGAACTAATTTCCACTCAATCTTAAGCTAGTGAAATAAAACGAGTGATCAGATCATCCAACCCAAGCATAAATTAATTCACAAACATGTAATAAAATAATACTTTGATAAATGAAACAATACTAATACAAGAGAGTTCCAAAGGAGATTTAGCTCTTCGTAATAGATGGAAAAATGCAATACAATGAAGAATCATAATCTCCTAAACCTCTAATAATATTCTTTAAAATACAAAGCAGGGAAAGTGTTTGAAAAACTCTCTAAAAAGTCTCTCTCTAAGGTCTATCCAGAAGTCTCTCAAAACAGAGAAGCAACTATATTTTTATAAAATTTCCAAGGCGTGGTTTCAACGGTGAAAGTCTAGCTCCAGCTATAGAGGTTTCCTTTCAAGGTGGTTTTCCTTTGTGGCTCAAGCCTCGTGCTTTTTGTGCTATAGCCCCTAAGATAACTTCTTAAAGAAGGAGTCTTCATGGTTTAGCCTCAACTTCAATGCTTTAGGTTTCCCACTAAGGTGGGTTTGCTCGTGAGTCGTCAAACCAATGTTAGTTTTACGCAAAATTGCTTGAATTTCCTCCATTTCCTTTATTTTTCACTTTTGACTCTTTTTAACCATCAAAGTCTTCAAAACAAATCAAATTGGGGATATTTCTACTTATATTTCCTAAAACCAAAACAAGATAAGTGTCAAATTGATCTCAAAGTTAATTTATATTGGACATTTATCACTTAGCTTTAAAGAACCATTTACACCTAATGCATAAACTTAATGAATCAGGTTTACTCAAAATTGATATAAGTTTAATCCTTATAGAAATTAAAATAGGTTTCATAAAAAAAAATGTGACACAAAAATATTCTTTTGATACATATAAATAGATGTAAATGTTTCAATATATCTTTGTAACATAGAAAAACACATTTTGTAGTTCTAAATCTAAGTTTTGTCCTTTGAAAATCACTAGTAAAAGAAAAAATGAGACAACCAAAAGCTTTTATAAAAGACAAATCTAGTATGACATCATAAACCATTTGGTATGATGATTAATTATGAAAAAGAGAAGTTGGGGTTCTATTGATTAAATGAACCATTTGTTTGACAACATATGATAAAAAATAAATAGGTAATTAAGATTGAAAGAAAAAAAATGCACGAGGAATACTTAATATATGATGATATTTGCATTCAACAATACTATTTTTGTTATGATGTTTTCACAAAACTAGTTTGATCAACAATCTTTTCTATTAAAGAAATTAGTCATAAGAAACACAAAATCGTTGTCACTTCTTAATACTTTTAAACAAGTATTAAACTAATTTTCATTCATAGTAATGAAATTTTGTAAATTTTTGTTTGTCTTAGTTTTTATTTTCATTAGACAAATCCACATAAATAGAGCAAAATCATCTAAAAGAGATAAAAAAGTATTTATATCCTTCAACAAAAACATGACTTAAAGAACCCCATATATTAAACATGAGGCAAGTCATAAAATTGCGTTCATATAATAAAAATAGAGGGAAAAGGTAATCTCTTGTATTTAGTAGAATAAATTATATGATAAGGTTCAACAAAAACATATTGAAATATCTAAGTAATATGAAGACAAAATTTTCATTCTATCACGAGATAAATGTCCAATTCTAAAATGCCAAAGCTTAGCACCATTAGTATCACCACCAATATTAATTCTACTCATTTTGTTGATGCATTGTCACACATTATAGATACTTGAAGTCCTAATCTAATAAAGATCATGTAATCTCTCAATTGTACTAGTCAGTCTCCATGGTTGTATACGAACAATTAAGCAAATACAAGGTTTAAAATTGGTTAAACAACTATGATTTATGATCAATTATAAAATAGAAATCAAATTGACTTAAAATGAAAATACTTATAAAATATCTTTCAAAGTGAGTAAAGGAGAGATTTGCACAGTACTAGACTAATTAACTAATATAACTGAAATACTACAAAGAGAAAACAAAATGTTCTATTGTAGCATATATGACCTTTAACCCTTATGTGTAATACTTGGTGACTATAAACCTTATCTGATTTGGTTGAATTAATTTGAAAAATACTAACGTGATTGAAGTTGGGGTTTGAGAAGTTGATTATTGAATCAAAGCCACTAAATCGTTGTGGTGTTCTTGAGAAATCTAAATAATAAAATTGGATGGACTAGACTTGAAAGGAACAATATATTCTTTAGTATTAACGAATATGGCTAGGAATGACTATTGGTCGGATTGAACATGGATAATGCCTATTCACTACCGGATCTACAACAAAAAATCTGATTTGTTATCTATCTCGTTACACATTTAAAAAAATGTCCAAATATTGTAGAAAACTAACGGGTATCCATGGATACCAACAAATATTTAAAAATAGATAATTTATAGATTTTCAAAATAAAATATAAAATAAAATTACAAAAAATGTTATAAATATAATGTAAATTAAATTAAATATAAATAAAATTTTAATTAATATAAATTAAATTTTTTATTTTAATCTTTTACAAATAACGGATATTAGTGAATAATGATAATATAATATGACAGTCGAGTGGATATTAAATTATTACATGTGAATACCTGTTTAAAGTATCTATCTACATTTTATCTACAATACTCATGGAAATTAATATTTTTGTCGTCCTTAAATATATAGTTGCGCTCCTTGTTTGAATTTATAACCCATGGATAACCATGTTTCTGATAGCATGTGTGCACGAAAATGTAAATTATTTTCCCTTCCGGTTCGTCTAGTCAAGCCAAAACTCCTTTCTCTATCGTGTCTTCCATTCAAATTTTGTTGGGCAACCACACTATCAATCAACACATTGTCGATCTCATTAATAATTTAGAGGTGTAAGGAGTAATAGCCTGGCCCACGGAAACAAGTAAATCCAGTTTTCTCAAATCCTAAATTTTGTTAGTTTTTTGTTCTAGACTTCAGTTATAGGAGGCAAAACCTTTTTAGGTGGAAACATTTCATAATATCTTCAAACAATTTTCTTAATATTTTCTTTCCATTTATGTTTTAGCTGAAAACCTTTCCAAGCAAACCAAACATGTATAATTTGAACGAAGCATTTAGCTGTTTCTACTACAGTTTCTTTAAGAACATCATAATAAAATGCTAAGAAGCTGTTTACACTGTACGAGTTTTTAAATTATGTAAAGTTTAAAATATATAAAAACGAATCATATATTATTACGGCTAAATAATAATTAGTGAATCTTATATTTTGAGTTGTTCTTATAGGGTCTGTACGTTTTGGACAAGTAGCATTACATGAGTGGTTTTAAAGTCTATTATGTGTACTCGTGATGGTTGAAATATAAAGAAATATTTATTTGTAAAAGATTATTCGACGTTTAACTCATTAAGAGAGTTTAGATCTTTGTAAGTAAAAGAAAAAATAAATATTAGAGTGAGTATTTATAGGATTTTTTGGATCTTGGACATATGTTGTATGATATCAAACAATATTATTGAAATAACGTTAACCTCAAATAGATAACAATAACATGATATCTTATGGTAAATAATAATTATAATATTACACTGACAAGATTCGATTACCCTTAATATGTGAATATTTTTCTAATATATGTATTTTGAATGATTTGAAGATGAAGAAGCTTAATAGGTCTTGTTGGATTGCGTTTTTTATCACACTTATTGGCTAGATAAGTACATGAGTAAAAGACTATATAAAAAAAATTAATAAATAAGACAATCAAGATGCAATACAATAGACTTTTTTCTAACTTAATTATGTAAATTGTTAAAGTATTTATGAATGTAGTCGGCTTAAAAAAATTTGGAAAGAAGACTCTACCCATGATTTAGTTTTTTCTACATTAGTTAGAACAAAATAGTAGAGGGGAAATTAAAGAGTATGTGATACGTTAAAATTCAAAATTAAAGAAGTTGTTTAATGATTAACTAAAGTTAAGTAATAATTAATGTTTTGGTTCGTTTTAGTTCGATCGGGAGGGGTTCCTTAAGTGGAACTCGCTCTTATCCAATGGAGTTTTTGGAAGGGGTTCCTTCTTTAGAACTCGTCCTTATCTGAATGTTTTAGTTTGATTGGGAGAGGTTCTTTAGTTGGAACTTGTCCTTTCCTAATGGATTTTTTAGGAAGGGTTTCTTGGTTGGAACTCGCCTTTACCCCTAATGTTTTAGCCAAATAGGTTTGTTCTGATATGAATCCACTGGTAGCCCTTTTGAGCCTTAAAGCTCTTTTTCTTATTTTAAGCCACTACAACCTTAAAAAGAAAAAGAGCAAGAAACTGATGGATTGTGTTGGGAATGAGTGATGAATAAAGTGTATGAGTAAACACCTCACCCAAAAAATAATAAAGATGATAAAAGGAAGAAAAAAGTTTCATGGAAAAAAGAGGGTGAAGGGAAAAAAAGATAAGAAAAATTGAAAGTGGAAAAAAATATAGAAAAAGAAGGATAATTGCTTTCTCAAGAACAACACAAAGAAAATAATATATTTATGTTTTAAAATCTTTGCTCCTTAATTCTTTTTTTCCAAACTTTTTAAGTCTTTAATCCTAAATTTTTCCTACTTTTTCTTTGGTCACATTACGACATTTTTTTTTAAAGTCCTCATGATCTTTGAATGCATATTTTTCAAAAGTATATGAATATTGTAATCTTCCTAAGTTATGGTAGTGTTTACTTACATCAGTATTTTGAATGAAAACACAAGCTTAAATACTTAAGAGAGCATTGGTGAGAGAATACAAATTTTAACTTGAGTGATCTCTTTCAGATATGATTTCCTGGTAAATTCTAAAGATTAACTCATGTGCTTAAATAAACTTTTCTCATTCGCATGACAACTTGGTTTAGAAAGTTGATTACTTTCCAATGAAGTTATTTCCTTTAATTTAATTTTGATATTAATATTGGCTCAGAATAAAGTTTTGAAATTACTAATTTTGTCAAGGAGTGAAAAAGGACAAAAGTGGAAAAGTTGTGAAGGCATAAATTAGTGCATATTTATGCCTTCATCTAGTTTTAATCTTGGATTCTTAACTAGCTTTTGTACTTTAAAATAATATTTTAATTAGAATTTGTTCTAATTGGTTTTATTGAATATGAGATACAAAATCATATAAAAAATAACTTTTTAGTTGCATAAATATTTTTTTCATATTTTAAAGTATGGTAGTGCACCTACAACTAAGCTGAGCTCGTGGAGGTATAGAAATAAATTAGTTAAAGTTTTATGACACCTTAAAGATAAATCAAAGAATAGAAAATAATTAAAACCACAAGAAGTCAACCCAAATATTCCATGAAGAAGGCAAAAAAACATGAAAATTTGAAGAAATTTGGCTAAGTCAAGAATAGGCAATCGACAATAAAAACTGGACTTTGTTGTTTTTTTATATTTTTTCTACAAAAGGACTTTGATAATTGATAAATATTTATGATAATAGATAATTTAGGAAAAATATTATTAAGACAAAATCGTCTAAAAAATAGAGTATATAAGCAACCTAGGTTTTGAGTTTAACAAAAAGCATTAAATGAAATATTCTTGTATATGAAAAGTTGTTTAAAAGAGGAACATCTAATGAAGAAATATTTTATAATGTATGAAGCCAAGATTATAAATAACGTTTTCTAGAATAAAATGTTTAAATGAATTAGACAATCATAAACGTCGTTTGAATGAAAGTATCTCTCATTGAGTTCATCTAATAAAGTATATGAGCAGAACAAACTAACGTATAATGAAAATAAAAGTCTATCTCTTGTATAATACTAAGGATAAAAGAAGTCTCTATTCAATACAATGTTATATCAAACAACACTTTGGCCTTTGAAAAAGGACCATATGTTGATATCGTCTGATGATTATACATGTATGTCTTACCAAACGATGCATTTATTAATGAAATAACAAATGGTAAAATGTCTTGAACACACTACACTGTCTAACATTGATCAATGTTCAAAGTATTTAATGCATGTACTATAAAGAACCTTGATGCTTGGATACTTTATTCTTAGTATTCGTGCATATCAATAAAGCAGAAAGATATTATCAGAATTACGACACCTAAGAAAAAGACATTGTGAGAGAAGAAGAATATTACGAGAATGTTTTCCTTGAAGTCCTCTATTCATCATATCGTACAAGCTCAGTTTCACTTAAGGCTGTAAGAAAAGCTTTGTACCCAACAAAGTAGACTAAATAATGACTTCCCATCAAAAGGCTACATGTTATCTTAAAGTCAACTTCTCTATCTAACAGTCATCTTTAAAGAGAAGCTATATATAGAAGAAAGCTTGAAGATAAGAAGTTGTTGTTGATAACACAAGAAGGATAACGAAGTGAATACGATTAAATATTTCTTGCTTTGATCACTATGCTAAAATTTGTATAGCGTTTGAAGCTTTCTAATGAAAGAGAAAAACACCTTCAAGTGCCATAAATTGTATTGTATTAGAACACACATCCTCTTTCTAAGAGTTAATTGTCTGTACCTAGTAGAAAATCCATTTATGGATTTGTTGTAAGTTCTGAAGAGAACTCAAATACTTGTTTGTTCAACTCAGGTTGAGTTGAACGTCTAAATAGTTGTTAAGAATATTATGAGTGGTTAAACTTGGTATAGTCAGGGTTGACTAGGGAACCATGAGTGGTGTTGATACTCGTTGGAATCAAGAGTGGCGAGAATACTCAGTGAGATCTTGAAGAGACAAAACTCGTGTAATCTTGGAAAAGATTAGTGGAACCCTTAAGAGTTCTTAAGAGAAAACTGAACGTAGCTCAGGTTGAGTGAACCAATATAAACATTTGAGATTTATTACTTTCCTATTCAAAATGTTTTCCATTTACTCATCTTATAAAACCCAATGTCTAAAGATCTTATAATAGTTACACTTTCTCTTTAAAAACTATTAGATGTTGCTTTGTGAAAGAATTTCAAAAACATTTTTCACCTTTCTATTGTTTTTCTTGTGTTTTCAAATATATCTTTAGTTTTTTCTATATTTTTAAATAATTATCATATTTAACTATATCAATAAATATCAAAAGATAATATTTTCTAAATCTTTTTGAATCTAACAAAGATTTTCTCAAATATTTTTAAATTTTCACAACAATCAAATATATATTGAAGATTTTGGATTGTTTAGAAGATAATGGGAGGAGATTACCTTATTAGAAAAAAGATTACAATGATTGAAAAGCTCAAAACAAAGTCAGAACAATTTTTATATAAAGAGACTTAGGGAAACACATAATTTTTATATAAAGAGACTTAGGGAAACACATTAAAGGAGCTGAGGAACCCTTTGAGGATCTAATTTCGCCCTCTCCACCTTCTTTTATTCTATTTTTATGTTATTTCTACATTTCATGGAGTTTTAAGCCTTTAAATTTTATTCTGTTATAATTTTGTAATTGTATTATAAGATTAAATGAATAAATTTGTTTATTCTTTTGATTTTTCTTGTGATTTATTTTTTCTATATCTTTTGCTTCTTAATAAAGTAAAAGTAATTATTTTTCCATTATAGCAATTAGAATGATGTTAAATCTACATAACATATCAATCATATGAATCCAAGATTTTTTAGTTTTAATTGAAAATTTACTTTGATTACAATTAGAAACTTTCATGTGATTGAATGAGTTCTTTTTTTTTTTTTTTTTTTTGCTAATAATTGATAATGTACTTTGATTAAAGGTGAAAACTTTAATTAGAATTAATCAAGAATATATGTTAGCTAATTAGATTTTTACTTAATAAAAGAGGTAAGGGAATCAATATAATTAGACCTAGTAATATTTAATTGAGAATATCCTCTAGTTAAATTTACTATGACGAGTCTTCAAATGTCTTGTTTTTAATTGAGAATGTACTTTAGTTGATAGTGAGAATGTCAACAAAATTAATTGAGAATTTAGATTGATTAATTTGAAAATCTAAGATAATAATTAATTGAACAATAATTTTTAAATACACAATGATGAATCCTATTTTGAAAAAGAAATAAAATCAATATATATATTTTTATTATTTTTATCTCTTTTTATCTTTTTTCTATTTTTATATTTAAGTTTTGTTATCTAATCTCTTATTTATTTTGTTAATATTTATTTTCTTTTATTACATCAATTATTTTATTTGAAGTATAGTTTTCATATCAACTAATATTTTAGAAATTAATTTGGTATTTATTAAAAGACAAGTCAGAGTTAATTTAATCCTATCTAGTTTGATAAAATAAATAGATAGATGATTAATCATTTAACACTATTATATGATATTTACAGGAGGTATTTCGATGTAATAAAATAATCAATAAAAAATACTAAACACAGTTATTTATGTGATGTATGTATATACAATCATACTTTATATATTTATTTGTAGATAATGTTATAAACTACTATTTTACTAATATAATCATAATATAATTATATTTTAATAAACATTAATTGATTCATAATTATTATTAATTAAACATTAATCAAACATTTATTCTATAATTAATCGATCAATCTGGCAGTCAATCTATCTGCTAGTCTATTGGTCGAGAGTTGATCCATCCATCAACATGAACAAGAAGAAGAATATGTACAATACAATTAATATTTTGATCCATCCATCAACATTAAGAAGAAGAAAAATATGTCCAATACAATTAATATTGTATTATCCGCGTCAATAGATAAGTAGTTTCCATGTAGTCAAAATTTGTAATAAATATGTTAAAATAATATCAATTTTATTAGAACAAAAATTTGTACTGTATTAATCTATTTTAATATGTAAACTTTTTTTCATTTATTACGATACATTATTTTATTTTTAAAAATTTCCATAATTTTTTTTAAAAATATACCTTAAGGAAATAGATTATGATGATCGAGTATCACCCTATGTTACTTTTTTTTTTCTTCAATTTTAACTGTTTATCATTTGAAAACATATTTTTCACTCTTTTTTTTGTTAGAAAAACAGTCTTAATGAAGTTAAAGAAAGATAGACATAAAATTTCCTTAATATGTGTGTATCTGAAACATTGTTTTGGGTCACTCTTGCCTAACTGGATAATGCTGTCCGAGTTTGAGCATATCGGGAATTGGCCGACAATGGAGGATCCACAGTTTCTGCAAAAACGGTGTAGAAAGTGGTAGAAAATGAGAAAAGATTATGCTAATAGAATCGCTTGACATGACTTTTTTGGAAGTGGTTTTAATTATGGTACATGTCCCTTTGTAGGATTGAGGAAGACGCCATGCATAATCCTTGTTTTCATGGGTTTTGAATGTTTTGAAGTATGGTGAATGGTCCATAGAGCATGGTCACATCGCCACAATAAAAGCTGGCGCCGGCACAATGGATCCTTTGATAGATTCAACGAACGACGTCGCGTACTGTTCCTCAAACAACAACTTCTGATATGATGTAAGAATTTTGGACGTAAGAGTTGTCTGATATATGACTAAATCCAATCCAATAGTCATGCAGAACCCATACACAGATTTCAAACCGTGGCCGGCTCAAACCGCCATTTGGTCGACCGACATGCTCTGCTTCCATTCGTGTTATCAGATAGGAGACACACTTCCACTCCTTTGGAAATCCATATTTTATTATCGTTACTGGTTTACATTTTATAAGATTATCGAATCGCATTGGATTCAGGCACTCAAATCAACTTCAATCATACAATTCAATTATTAGACTGCTTCAACCTCTTCATAACTAATTTCTTTAGAATAATTAAATGATGACTGGTTTTTAATATTAAATTATTCAATAAAAATAGTTGTAAGATAATAATGTGGAATAATAGAATTATCAACATATCCAATCGAAGATTAATAAATGCAAAGAATAATGTTATATATATATATATATATATATGAATTTGTTAAGACGCGTACGCCTGTTTTTCAGTTGGTACGTTTTAACAATGTGTACCGGATTATAGTAGACAAACATACTCTTGTTTATCATAGATTCTAAGTTTTAAGCTCAAGGATATTTAAATAAGTTTCATTCTCAAAACTACAACAAAAAAAAGAAACCCGAAACCCTTACTCACGTCCCTCCTCTCAACCCTTTCTCTTTCATCTCTCTCACTTCAACATTTTCTCTCTCATCCATACTTTTGCCCCAATTGAAAAAAAAAATCAGAAACCCTTTGTCATCAGAGATATTTTCTCTGTCATCTCAACATTTTCTCTGTCATCACTCCAATATTTTCTCTCTCATCTCAACCCAATTGAAGATGGTGGTGGTAATTTGAATCAGAGATATCTTATAAAAATTGAAAATGTTTATTCTTTTATAATCATTTTATATTTATTAATGTGTGTAAAATGAATATAAACTTTGTCACTTTATGTTACTCTTTCCAAATCTCAAAGGTAAAAAATGATTTTACTGTTTTTTATCTTGCACAGTGGTTAAAGTTTATTCTAAATGCCGGTAGAAGTTGATTCAGTGATAAAAAAGGGACATAAGGAAATTAAAGAAATAGGTATAGAAGAGCTCCCTAGGAGTACAATTCTTTCAATTCTAGGTTGTAATCTTACATCATGTATCCCATACAAATAGAGAAAGGAAAAAGAAACACTTTGTGTAAAGGGAAAAGGACAATAGAGGGAAATATTGTTCTTTAAAAATATAATGAAATGTGGTGTAGATGTGTAAATAATGAATGAAAATTTAATTGATTTATGAAGGTTTTATTTACATGATTTAATTTAAAAATGAAATTTAATAATAATAAGAAGGAAAAATATATAACACATCCTCCAAATGAACGAACAGAGCAAGAACAACAAATTATGATGTCACGGGTTGTTGTGTGTGGCTGAGGGAGAATATGGAGACGAGAGAGAAACAAATTGGATAAGTGAGGAAGGTGGATTAGGGTTAGAGAAGGGTTTCTAATTTTTTTGAGGTGAGTAAGGGTTTGGGAATTTTTTTTTTTTTTTTAGTTTTGAGAATGAAAATTATTTAAATATCCTTGACCTTAAAACTTAGAATCCATGATAAATGAGGGTATTTTTGTCTATCATAATCCGGTACACATTGTTAAAACGTATCAACTGAAAAACAGACGTACACGTGTTAACAAACCCTATATATATATATATATATATATATATATATATATATATATATATATATATATATATATATTACACGCATAATGTGACATGAATTTTTATTATCCTTGAAATATTACAAAATTTTCATTATGGGATTGTTTTAAGAAACTTTATGTATAACTACTCTGGAGACTGCTCACTACAATATTTAAAATTTAACAAAAGGTGGATTATAATTTTTTCAGTAGTATAATTTTCTTTTTACATTTCATTAAATAGACTTTCTAATATTTATTTCAAATAAAAATAAATTACATTTCTTTTTATAGTTAAGGCCTTTTGCTTCATCTACAGTAACATATCAATCTTCAAATGTTGCACTTCTAGCAGTAAGTGATTCATTTCAATGCATATGCTCATTTAAGAAAAAATTCTCTTGTTGGATTTTTGCATTATATGTTATTCTTTTCTAAATTTTCATTTTGGTACCTTGCAAAATTCATGGAATTTTCAGGATACCACAATAGTTTTTCTTCAGGGAAGAATACGACGAAAACTGAAAACTCTTCCTCCATGCATAATTTCTCACGAGATTAGTGTCCAAACGAATATGTAACATGTTAAGGCCAAACGAATCTTTAATATAAAAAAATCACTTCTTTTATACTGATTACGCTTTTAATCCGTATAAAATGTTATTGCTTTTATACCCGTTTTAGAATTAATATAAAAAATCTTTTCTAACCCATATTAAAAGACTTTTCTAGTGGTATAATAATAATAATAATAAAATTAATAATAATAATTATTATTATTATAATTAATATTATTAAATCCAATATTAATAAAAAATCATATTCATAATAACTATAATATTATTATTATTGTGAATTTTTATTATGACTTATATATAAATTGTGAATTTTTAGGTCATATACAACAACGTAATTTTATAATAAATTTAATAATAAAAATTAATTATTACTATAATTATAATGTTGAAAATAATTGTAATAATATATAAATTATTATTTAAGAAAATGTAATTTAAATTAAATACCTTTTAATTTTAATTTTACTTATCAAATTTTAACTTTTTTTAATTATAAATAACAACTTTAATTTTATTTTAATATAATTTTCACTATTTACATTTAAATTTTTATATTACATTTATTTTAAGAGTAAATTATTATTTTTTAAACAAACAACACTACAATTTCATCTATATCCCTTCAAATATATCTATTTACTCTCTCTCAAATCCTTTCACCAATCCAAAGACAATCTTAAACCTACTTAGCAATCATATTCAGATGGAAGCCTGTCTCAAAATATTTATTAAATCAATTCTAATAAGAATGGAAAATTTTCCAATGTTAACTCTATTAATTTCTTACATAGTCATTGCTTCTTTCAAAGTAGCGTGTGATAGAGGAATGTTGAAGCATAAACTCCCGCTTTTGTCATACATTTTTTTTATCAGGAAATTATCAAATATATACAAAGATACCAACTGTATGCATAACAATAAAATATAAAGGAGTCCATTCTAGAAGGATAATTATTTCTTATATGTACCAAAATTATATAAATAAGATTTAACCAAGAGGTTTTCCACCAAAACAAAACTCGAAAGTACTATTTGTAGATCCTAATGCTCTTTCTTAATATTATACTTTATTAATTAGAAGACAAGATCCCAATCCCAAATGGTAAGCATAAAAAAACTACTAGAGTTCAACAATTGTCTTAGTATAATAGTGAAATTGACATCTTTAATAATATTCTGTATAACAACCATGAACTTTCCCATTCAGACTTTTTACATACTTGTTTTGGACAGGTTTGAAAACTAAGTGGTAACTCTAAATATTCAGAATGCATATAATTGTAGTTAATTGATTAATAGTTTTTTAATATTTTAAATTTTATTGCTGACTAGTTTTACAAGTGGCTTTGAAGAGAGTTATATCAAATTTATAATCTTAAAATTAAAGTAAAGACTTGGAAAATAATGAAATTTAATGTTATTCGATAAACACCCACGGATATACAATGATGCCATTTGATATATTTTGTAGGGATTGAAGTGTTTCTGGAATTATGGTCTTGAGGCTTTCGTTCAATTCAAGAAAAACACGCCTTTTTAGCTACATTCATTTCATGAGGTCGGCAATGAATTAAAAACAAAACATAAGAAAAAAAAAAGAATATATATATATATATATATATATATATATATATATATATATATATATATTATGGTAAGATTTAATGTGTTTTTCGTTTCTAATCTTTCAAATTTTCCTTCTGCTTTTTGATAGTTGGAAAAGTGGTGGCATGTCATAAACTTATGACATGATATTTAAGTATGGTTTGATAAATTAAAGTCTTATTGTCTCTTCTTGTTTAAAAATCTAATTTTACTTTTTCACTAAAAGTTTGGTTGGTAAAATCTTATTAAATTCAATTTTAATCTTTTACTAAACTTTTTATTACTTTCAATCCGTCAACTACGTTGGTAATTATTTGTAGTCTTTTTTATTAAATATCATCATTAATTATTGATGTAACCAAACATGTGACTTTCCGGATATTATAATAGAAAGAAGAATTGATAAGGACAAAGATAATTAATAACTATCAATATGGGGTTTGTCAATATTTCTTTTAGTGAAATTGACATAGATATCTTAGGAAGATGTTAGATGAATTTTACCAAATTAAAAGAAGCTTTTGTAGAGTTTGATAAGAAATGACTAAATCGAACTACGAGATAATCAAAATACTTCGATTATTAAGCTGAGAGAGAAGATACAAAACATAAGGAAATAATAAACAACCAACAAATGTAGGAGAAAGGAAAACAGATCAAATGTAAGGCATTGTTGAATGATGAGATGCCTTATTATTGTTTAATCCATATTCATCAATATTTTATAGTATTTGCAAGAAGGGAGTGAATTAAATTTTGAAATATTTTTTCCTATTAAGTTGAAGAATAAGTTGTATTTCCAATACCATTCAGTTTAAATAAAGCAAGTTTACTAAAATTTTGGGTTTACGTGATAGTGGATTTAAGATATGATAAATTAAGAATGGAGGTGAGTTTGTGAATAATGAAATAAGAGATGAAGAGATATCAAATACTATATAACGGTAATGATAATATGAATTGTATTTAATTGAAACTTCTTCTAAATTAGATGGTCTATACACGAACATGAATTACTATTATCGAGGATAGGGGATGCAAAACATTTTCATAGATAAAGATGTCGTCAGTTGTTTTCGATTTCACATTGTGTTAATAGGTGACCGCATATGCAACCCACTAATGGAAAATACACATTATAATAAAAGTGGTTTTTTTCGTTTTTTATTTTTTATTTTTAATGTCAAAGGAAACTCTTATGTTTTAGTCGAAAATTAATTAATGTCGAAGTTGAAAAAAAAAACATTCAAGAACGTTGGTTATTTTAAGGATTTAATGAGTTTCAACCTTTGGATACAATATTTTAATTTACTGATGGACTTACTTATAATTGTAATTATATTTAAAACATAGGTTAATATATTATAATATCATAATGAAGTGATAGGAAAGAATGTAACATTTATGTTTGTAATAAGGACTTCAAGTGAGGTTTCATCTTCTTGTGAAGGAATAAAACCATACAAATATGCATTGACTTGGTATGATCACCATCCGTTGTCAATGGGTCCTATTATGAATTTCAAATAGTAGGTCAATTGATTAAGTAAACCTTCAAAAAATTTACTATCAATAACACATACCCACCAATGTATGACGCGAGGTACATCTCTCTTTTAGACTCAGTCATCTATGTTTGCAAATATGATTTCTTCAATTCAAACGTTTTTCCATAAGGTTGAATTGTTGATGTTCCAAAAATTCATACATGGACCTGACCTTGGTCCACAATGATGGTGTCCATGTACCTATAACAATAAAGTTAAGTGTGTGTGTGTATATATATATTAAAAAGTAACAATTTGAATATTTACATATGGAAGACAATGAAAAATCTTACATGCACCATAGTTGTAGGATTGAAATATTTAACATCTTGTCTCCCCCAATGACCTCCAGTGCATCATTTAGAGTACTATATAATGGCACATGACACTAGAGGTCAAATACTCTTAAATCTCATTCCAACTCTACCAGTCCTTTATTCGAGCTGTATAATTTGGTCATCAACTTTGCTAGAGGGTCATCCTTTGCTTTTGGCATGTCATCATCATGGATCACAAGTTCATGCATAGGTTGTTTCTCAAGACGGAAGAATTAAAATAAACATTTTAAAATACTAAGAATAACAATATAATACCTGTGGTGGGCCAAAATATGACATGATCAAAATAAACATTTTAAAAGTTATTTCCATCAATTTTCTTCTTGAATTGTGATAAACCATATTTTGGACTCACCTTTAGTGAAGCATACTTGTCTCTATACAATATAGAATCATTAGGACATGTATGTATCTTTTGGTATTCAAAACCTATTGGACATAAAATTTTCTACATCTCATAATTACGGATAGGTAACATGTTATTTTCTGGAAGCAGCTCCTTCAGCAACTCCAACAATTCTATGAAACTTTTATCAGTCCATCCATTCCTTTCTTTTAAACTAAACAATTTCAAAGTTGCTTTTAAACAACTTTCCCTCTGAATCATTCTTAAAAGAATCATATAAATTAGTTCTTCCAAAATTTTCTTAACCAACATTACGTACTATGTCCTCTAAATGATCATTCGTCCATTCATTCACATAATTTGTTCCTCTTTATGTTGTAGGCTTGTGTAGTACTTCTCCATGCCAAGTCAAAATTGTATAACTCCTCGTTTTACCACAGATGAATAGATGATCATGTTTGTTGTCCAAGTTTTTTGACATATTTGATTAAGACAACGAACACAATGACAAAAATATGTCTTGTTCACAGAGTTTGCATGTTCTTGAACATATTGTAAGAACTTGCAAATTTCCTTTTCATTATCTTGACTGATAAGACATTCATTTATCCAGTTTTTATCCATACTATTTTCAAAAAGTGAATTAAAAAAATGCAAAAATTCACATTACAAGAATTATCTAACTTACAAGAAACATAAAAAATTAATGACACCTACAAGAAACAGCACACAAAGTACAATAATGAAAACTAAAAAGCACTTATAGAATAATCAATCATTATATTGCAATGTATATCAAAACCAAGAAACTAACTTTGATAGAGGAGAGTTGTTGGCAACAATGGAGAATGAAGAACTTCCCGACGTTGCTAATTGTGGTGGAGCTTTAATGGAGCACGAAAACATGAAATGAATCCATAAAAACACAAACAAAATGGCAACCAAGATAACAAAAACACATACATTTAAGGTAAATGACACAAAACTGAGCTTTGTTCTTCCTTGCAATCGTGAACGAAGTAGTTCGTGTCTCTGAAAGTGGTGGAGTTTCAACTCGTGTTAAGGACATCAATGTTAAACGAAAAAGAAATGTCAATCGACAAAAACTAAAGAAATATCCAAATAAAGGCAACAAAAACCCTTTCGTTAAGGGAAATTACACAAAACTTATCTTTGTTCTTCCTCGCACTCGTGAACGAAGTCCCTGGTTCAAGCACAAGAGGAAGTGCGAAGAAACAGTGTGGTGGCACTACTTTTAGAAAATAATTACAATGTATATGAAGTGAAAAACTCCAAATTCGACGTCTTATAGCTCTTTAACATCTTATGATTCTTTGATGTCTGATATTAGGGCATTCTACCTCATATGTGTGTACATTTTCAACTTCGCACCAAACATTTTCATGAAATTTATCCAATATGACGTCGAAAATTGAGAATTTTGTGTCTAATGAAGATATGATGTCAAAAATGTATTAATTTTGATGTCTAAATTGAACATTTATTTACAAAAATATCACCGGTCATTTTTTACATTGCTTTTTCGTTTTCTAATATTGAATGCGAGACATGGAAAACTTATTTCGCACTAGTGTTTATCAATTTGTTTATTAAAATAAATTACCTTTAAAATGCAATTAACCTCAAAGAGAATCTTTTATTATTTGTATTTTGCTTTAATAAATTTAAAATTTTTGGTGACTTTTTTAAAATCAATTAAATATTAACATTAATTTTTCCTTTAATAAACATATGTGATAATTATTAAATAGCTTAATTATATCAATTACTAATGAAGTTTAAATAAAATTAACATAACTAATACTAAAACTAAAATATTATTTTATCAGTTAAGCCACTATTGGTCATAGATAGCGTCCAATAAATAACATTTTTTTTTACAAAACACTCTCTATAGGTAATTAATATTACTTTTTAAATTCATAATTTCAAATAGATCCATAAGATAGCGTTTTTTTTTTTAAATGTTGTTTAATGTGTTATAATAGATAACTGTTTTTTAGAAAACTGCTATCTATTTGGATACAACAGATAACGCTTCTTTATATAAGTGCTATCTACTGGACATTTAAAAAAAAATTTAAAGAGGTTTTTAGTTTCCCCTTCGTCTCTGTGCTTCTTTTTTGTTTTTTATTTGTTTTTCTGTTTGTCCTTCGTGCTTTGAAGAGATCATTCGGCTTCATTCTTCGTTTCGTTCATCTGACTTCGTGTTTCGTTATTCTTTGTGCTTGGTTTCGCGTTTCTGATAGAGTTCCAATTGGGGTTCTCTTTTTTCTAATTCTTGTGATTTGGGAGTTAGGGATTCAAAAAAGGTTTTCTTCCGATGCCTTGTGATTTTTGGTGTGACCGTGGAAGAAAATAAATTTCAAATATGAAGAGTTAACTCTTTGTATGTTTGATTAGATGCTTGCTATCTCAAATTAACTTTTAACCCCTTTATATAATTTTTTAACTATATCACATATAAGTCTTTACGATATCTTCCCTGACATATGCATTAAAAACCTAAGGGTGTGCATTAAAAAACTTAAACCACAAGGAATTTTGAAAAAGTGCCTCTTGGGTGGGGAGAACATGCCCTTTGCGTGACAAAATCGTTTTGCATATCATATATCATGAAGGTATTATATATACGATGGAAAAGAAATTTTGTTATTTTTAAATGATTGAAATTAAATTTTGTAATAGCAATTTGATAAGAATTTAATAGGGGTCCACTTTGTCATTCCT
Organism: Vigna radiata var. radiata; assembly: GCF_000741045.1. Taxonomy (NCBI): domain Eukaryota; kingdom Viridiplantae; phylum Streptophyta; class Magnoliopsida; order Fabales; family Fabaceae; genus Vigna; species Vigna radiata. The sequence goes on from NC_028358.1 coordinate 29,157,729, forward strand.
GTCCTATGAGTAAGAGATAATGTAAAAAATTGTCAGTGTTGATTTTAGTTTACTCTTTCAAACACATATTTGGGTCGAGTTTTATTAATATGATATTAGAAAGTTTATCCACATATTTTGAATGAAATTAAACTTACATAATTAAAATCATGTAAAGGGAATAAGTTTCCACATTGAAGACTTATATCATTTGTTTTTAGATATTTTACCCAATTTTTGGCATCATGTATGTGACTTAATTGACTAGCCATTTTCTGCTGTTGGAAATGAATGATTTGTGAAAAGCTTTACCACATAATGCCACTTGAAAGCGTGGTGCCGACAGAGAAATTTATTGTTACAGCACACAAGCATAAAGTAGTACTTGTTTCATTTTTTTCTTTTAAATTCTCAAGGTGATTCAAGTCAACGAGAGTTAAACTTATATTTGTAATATTTACTAAACGAGTGAAGACGCCGAAAAAGGTTGGCAAACATTATAATGGACTTGGGGAATTGGTCAACACAAACTAATAGAAAAAGTGTAGTTGGCAAACCATGTGAGACCAGCTCTAGCCGAACAAACTTTCATGTCAATATCGTAATAATAGCACAAAAGTATGGGTGTTAAGGTATGCTTATGGTATCCGTAGTTCTATAAATACCAAGCTTCCCCTACTGAGAATGGCAGCATATAGCAGCTAGCAACGTGTTGAGTTTAGTTAAGTCCCATATCGATAGTTTGTTTCCATGGCTAAATTGTTCAGAGCGTTTTTCTTCAAGTCTTTTTTCTTTTTCTGGTACCGTTTTCTCTTTAGACAATTCAAGAACCTTATTCGCTTCTACAGAACAATTAGCAATTCTTTTTCGGGTGCAACACAGTTTAGATATCCCAAATTCTCCTCTCTCCTTCACAGATCAGACCTCAACGATCACACGTTGGTGTTTGATGTGGAAAATGCTTTGTTGAGATCCTCTTCTCTGTTTCCATATTTCATGCTAGTGGCCTTTGAAGCTGGAGGACTCCTCAGGGCCATAGTTTTGGTTCTTCTATACCCTTTTGTCTGTGTAGTAGGAAGCGAGATGGGGTTGAAGATAATGGTGATGACATGCTTCTTGGGGATCAAAGCATCAAGCTTCAGAGTGGGACGGTCGGTACTGCCAAAATTCTTGTTGGAAGACGTTGGTGCTGAAATGTTTGAGACACTCAAAAAAGGAGGGAAGCAAGTGGGTGTGAGCAGACTCCCTCGAGTGATGGTGGAAAGCTTCTTGAGAGAATACCTGGAGATTGATTTCGTCGTAGGAAGAGAGCTCAAAATGTTCTGTGGATACTACCTGGGTCTCATGGACAACAACAAAACTGCGCATGTTTTAGACCTAGTTAAAGAAGGAAAAGGATGTTCTGATATGATCGGAATTACAAGTCACAACAACCTTCGGGACCATGAACTTTTCTCTCACTGCAAGGTTTGTCCCTTTTCTCTGCCTTTTAAGATTCATGATTTTTTTTTTCAAAACAAAAAAATTATCTGTTTGACAATCTCATTTTTTTAATAACCATAACAACGGTTTCTAATAATAAATATTATATTCAGATAACAGTAATATATAGTAATAATAAATTTGAAATAAAATAACAACTTTTTAGTTGTACAAATTTTGAATTCTTTCATCTTAAGGAATCATGTACGTTCTGTTCCTTAACAAAGAAATATTGCATCCCATAAAAAGTATAAACTTACTTATATCGAATTTGATCAAAAAGTGCAGAACAATTCAACTTAATTGATGATCTATTCACTCAACGGGAGGTTAATAAAACGTTTTTTAGTAAACTTTGTGAGCATACTTTTCTATTCAGTCTTGGTGAGTTTTAAGAAAAAATACTTGTTATTCAAAATGATAAAAAAGATATCGAAAATAATAATAATAATAATAATAATAATAAAGAGTTTGATGAATAATTGGATGAATTTTAAAAAAGTGGTTGTAATGTAAAGTAGTTCTCATGTGGTGTTTGTGTTTTTTTACCGAAAGTGGTGTTGAGTGGGTAAGTTTTTGAATGAAAAAATATGCATGTAATATTATTCCATGCAGTGATGTAGTTTGGGTGAGTGATGAGAGGTATCGAAATTTCAAACTGACATGTTATTTTGTCCTTGTGAACAATAAATAGGAAGTGGTGGTGGTGTCAGAAGGAGACAAGAGAAGCTGGCAAAAGCTTGGAAGGGAGAGATACCCGAGACCCCTTATTTTTCATGATGGAAGATTAGCACTCAGACCCACTCCAATGGACTCCATAGCAATCCTCATGTGGCTCCCCTACGGGATTATCCTCTCTGTTATTCGCATTATCTTAGCCGTCTCACTCCCATTTAACATGGCAACACCCTTGTTGGTCACCACTGGCCTACGTCTCACAACATCTGCACCCACACGCTCCCACCATAAGAATAATAATCTCTACGTGTGTAACCACAGAACCTTGCTAGACCCTCTCTACATCTCTTTCTCCCTGCAAAGGAACTTGAGTGCAGTGACATACAGTCTAAGCAGGATGTCTGAGGTGCTGTCTCCAATCAAAACGGTGCGGTTAACGAGAAACCGCGACAAGGATGCCAAAACAATGAAACACTTGCTGGGTCAAGGTGACCTGGTGGTGTGTCCGGAGGGGACCACTTGTAGAGAACCCTATTTATTGAGGTTCAGCCCTCTGTTCTCAGAAATGTGCGATGAAATTGTGCCGGTCGCAATTGATACCCATGTTACTATGTTCCACGGAACCACTGCAGGAGGATTCAAATGCTTGGACCCATTCTTCTTTCTCATGAATCCATCTCCTGTTTACACTGTTCAACTTCTGCACCATGTCTTCCCTTCACACTTTTCTCACACGACCACCACCCACGTTGACCAAGATTCCAAATTTCAAGTGGCTAATCAGGTTCAATCGCAAATCGGAACCGCGTTGGGATTTAACTGCACCAGACTCACCCGCAAGGACAAGTACTTGATGTTGGCCGGTAATGAAGGCACTGTTGCCTCAAAGAATAACTCCCAGTAACGGACACTTTACCGTTGTTCTTTGTAAAATCGACAACAACTTTCAGCTGTCATGAAAATGACCACATATGTATAAAAAAGAAAAATTAAATTCCGACCTATTCCTTTCTATTGATATTTGTTGCACCTGTTATTTTTTACTCAATCCATAATAATTCCTTGTGTAGTACATAATCAATATTTATTCATTCTTTTATATATTTATATAACATATATCATCATGAAATTAATGGATCGAGCTAACACTTGAGCTGTTTTATGTGGGTGCCTGGAATGAGATTTTACAGATCCAGATCCCATTCATTTAATGTTTTTGCATTTCTCACTTTCTCTACACGACCTTTTCCTATCATGTATCAATAGACATGTTATAAAGTCAAAATCAGGGGACTTATTTCCTTAGAAAAGGTGGTTCTACCTATCTTTTGTACAAATTTAAAATGCTTTTATGAGGTGAAACTTTATATCATTATGCTCCTTAATTTATAAACCTTATCAGAACTTGTGGGGGTAATTGGAAGTGTCTTGAAATACTACTCTTGCAATGCATTTAACTCACCTTAATTTCCACCATTAATTTAACACCTGAATCTGGTCCCATCATCAATACTGCTGCTAAAAAATTCATCCAGTCACTGAACCTGTCATTTTCTAATCATCATCTTTCTGTTTCCTTTCTATTTTTTTATTTTTCCAGAATTCTCCGCAGCTTCTGATAATTAGCAAACTAGATATTAAAAACCCGTATTTCATACTTTAATTTTCTGAGATCAATTTTCAACCATATAATTAAGATGTTTAAGGAAGGACACTTTGCATTACGTCATTGGCATTACCATAAATAATTTATTAGTTAGTTGATACTTAAAGTTGTGATTAGATTATTAATATGGAATGATAGATGTGAAGGAAGAAATATCTCAGTCAAAAAATAAGTAAGAGGAATAAGACTTAAACCAGAAAATAACCATATATATATATATATATATATATATATATAATATTTTTCACCACATGTACTATCAACCCATTTTCTATAAAGAGACAACTTTGCCTAGTTCTCACGTCTTTGATTATTTATAACAAAATATTTATTTCATTGTTGTTATGTTGTGACTTGTTGATGACAATCTTTCCATTGTATTTATTCCTCCGGTCCAATAAATATTTCCTCCATATTTTGTTGTAATTCATTGTTTTCACTATTATTAATTTAAAGTATTTGCTATTTCAAAATATTGATTAGTTTTTAATTGTAATACAATATATATAATTTAATAATTAATATTGAATAATTTTAGGTGGATCATGCAACGAATTGTGTTATTAATATATATTTGAGTAAAGTTTGAAATTAAAATTTTAAAAATGAAAAAAGAAACGTGGACAAAAAAATTTGACTAAAAATATCACGGCATTTTTTGAAGAAAAAAAGAAGTAATAATAAATAAAATTTTACTGATATTATATACGAACCTTATTATTTAAAAAAATTGATATAAATTTTGTAATAGCAATCGGGTAATTTTTTTTATAATTTATGTACATCAAAGTCTTACTTTTATATGTATTAAACAAATTTAATTGAAACAAAACCACTTCAACCCATTTGTACGGCCAGTAGTTTGAAATATCTGTGATATGCATTTCTCTCCACGAACTATGATGTCACAGAAAAAAAAAAAAAAAAAAAAAAAAAAAATATATATATATATATATATATATATGAATTTGTTAAGACGCGTACGCCTGTTTTTCAGTTGGTACGTTTTAACAATGTGTACCGGATTATAGTAGACAAACATACTCTTGTTTATCATAGATTCTAAGTTTTAAGCTCAAGGATATTTAAATAAGTTTCATTCTCAAAACTACAACAAAAAAAAGAAACCCGAAACCCTTACTCACGTCCCTCCTCTCAACCCTTTCTCTTTCATCTCTCTCACTTCAACATTTTCTCTCTCATCCATACTTTTGCCCCAATTGAAAAAAAAAATCAGAAACCCTTTGTCATCAGAGATATTTTCTCTGTCATCTCAACATTTTCTCTGTCATCACTCCAATATTTTCTCTCTCATCTCAACCCAATTGAAGATGGTGGTGGTAATTTGAATCAGAGATATCTTATAAAAATTGAAAATGTTTATTCTTTTATAATCATTTTATATTTATTAATGTGTGTAAAATGAATATAAACTTTGTCACTTTATGTTACTCTTTCCAAATCTCAAAGGTAAAAAATGATTTTACTGTTTTTTNAAAAAAAAAAAAAAAAAAAAAAAATATATATATATATATATATATATATATATATATATATATATTTATTTATTTATTTATTTCTTCCTAAAGAATAAATGCTGCTCTCTTAAAACGCTCAACCGCACACAAAAAAATAGAAGATAGAGCAATGGCAAGGAATGATCAATGAAATGTTCAATTGGTCAGAGATAAATTTCATATAATATTTAACTACAAAATAAAATATTAACTATGGGTAGTCGTCTTATATTTTTAAAAGAAAATGTTCAAAGAAGTTAAGGATCTCACTGTTTCTTTACCAATATATAGATTATCTGAACTTAGTTGTTTACATTATCTCTTACATTCGAGTTTCTATATATATGCAAATGCACATGTTGTTTGCGTTGCAACTACAAAGTTGTACCGAAACTTCTTCATCCATAAGAAGAGTCTGTGTGCCGCTATAAAATAATAAGAAAAAGTTTTTTTTATCAATTTTTTTACAACCGTTTTACGTGATAGTTCGTGATTTATCCGTTTCAAATATAAGAACCAATAAAATAGTGACATATAATTTTTTATAAAAAAATTCTTAACATAATAAAAAAATAATAACCCTAACCAACGGTTTTGAATGTCAATGCACTTGTAAGCTTTGTAAAAATTCATAAGGCTTTCTGATTTAATCTTGAACATAAATTCACAATGTAAATGCAATGCAACTGTAATGGTGTTGCTTGATTTAAATTTATATTAAAGCAAACTTCAACTATTTAAATTTCTGTTTAATTGAAATATTTACTTTAAAAAAAATCAGCTAAATCAATCATAAATACATTATAGCCGTATATAATTAGTCAAAAGAGTACGACTTATATATCTAAGCGTAGATGCTACTTAACTTCCGCATAATAAATATGATAAGTCAAAAATCGCTTGGACCATTATTAAGTACTTAGCTAATACGAAACCTTCCACTTTCATTAAAATCGCAAACTTTTCGCAATTGCACCACTAGATATGTACTTACTTCGTATATATTTATTTATTTATGTTTATTGTTAAAATATGTTAATAAATTATAATTAAAGATTATTTTTAATATATTTATAATGAAAAATAAACTGTTGATATGTCATGATTTTATTGTAATTCTTGGTCAAATCTGATAATTAAGAAAACTACAAAACATAAGTAAGTTTGTTAAAGAACATATTACTATATTATTATAATTATTCTTCTTTAAAAATATTTGAATGGAATCAAATTAAACTGAATTGAATCTTATAAAAAAAATTAAGTTATTTTGAAAAGTAGCTTTAATTTAATCTTTGAAAATAAAATCATTCCTAAGTTTAAATTTATGAAATTAAAAAATATATTTCAAAGTAAAATGTGTTCATAAATTATAATTAAAACAATTTCAAATAGTTTAATTCACTAAAATCATATTTCAGTTCAATTAGTTTAGATCAATTCAATGAAATTGCTTTTAAAATATAATTTAATTTTAAATTTATTCTAGTGCATTCAATAATTTCAAGTTGATTAAGAGTCTAGATTGAGAATAATTTAAATTTATCTTAATTCTTCAAGCTTTCAAAGTATTTTTTAAAGATAAAACTAAAACAAAATTTCATATTTCAAAATTTCATATTTCAAAATTTCATATTTTAAAATGAATAATAACTCAAATACAGTTATTGAGATTAATTTTATCATAATAGATTTGAGAGGAAATATTAGTTTTGTATGTGAATTGAAAAAGTGATTCAAAAGAGAAAACATCATTACTTTCATATCTTGAATGGGTTTGTTCAATTTGAATACATTTTTTTCTTTTAATTTTTCTAAACATGTTTTAAAGACAATTAATTTAAACAATTAAATTAAACTGCTTTTAAAATTTAGTTCAATTTTAATATATTTCACTTCAATTCAGATACTTTACCTACTATATAGCTGTAATGATAAAAATGGTTATAAATAAAATAATGTTCTTAGGTTAAAATACTTTATCTTTTTCGAAAAATTTAATTAAGTTATTATAATTTAATTGGTCTTAATTGAATCTCTATTTTCAAAAATATACAATGATAAGCTCTTTTTTTATAGAACTATATGGCCGGTTAAATATGTTACGTATTAGATTGTTGTTGTTGTTTTCTTATTTTAATTTTTTTAATTTATTTTTTTTATATTTTTTTTAAAAAACTATTTTTATCATGTGCCATATCAACATCATTACATTATATCACATGTCAAGGCACTATTTAAATCTTAATTTAATTTTTATATTTGTTAATTTTTTAATGTAATCTTAATTTTTTTTTAAAATAAAATAATTTTGTTTCTCTTTAAATTTAAACCAAATTTAAATTTTATATAAATATCATACAACTTTTGAATTAAAATTATATTTTCATTAAATATTTTTAACAAAATTAAATTTATTTAAATTTATATTTTTAACCTTATATTTATTTTATACAAAATTAAATTTATATTGTATATTTTTAACCTTATATTTTATACAAAATTAAATTTATATTTTTAACCTTATCATTTTTATATTTTATACAAAATTAAATTTATTTTAAAATTTTAAATATATTTGTATTGATAATTCATTATATTAAACTTTATATTGTTTTTATTTGAATTTATATTTCAAATAGCTGTATATAAATTTATATTTGTATAAAATTATATATCAATTGATTTAAAATTAAACTTTATATTGTTTTTATTTGAATTTATATTTCAAATAGCTGTATATAAATTTATATTTGTATAAAATTATATATCAATTGATTTAAAAATAAAAATTTTAATTTTAAAATAAAATTTAAATATAAAATATAAATTTAAATAAACTTATAGCGTTAAAACATTTAATAAGTGTTAAAAGTATTTAATAAAAATATTAATTTTAAAGAAAATATCGTTATGATATTTGTATAAAAATTAAATCAATCTAAAGAACGAAATTTGTCAATTAAAAAAAATAAGACTGAATTAAGTCGAAACAACAAACAATAATTTAACATATGAAAAAAAATTATAAAAAAATAAAGAAAGTAAAAAAAAAAAACAAAGAAAATATGACACATGATACCTATTTAATAATTTTAATATAATATTATAGAGAAAGAGCTATTACACGTTAAAAAAATTGAAAACTTTATTGAGATGAATCAAAATTATGAAAACTTAATTAATTTTGGAACAAAGAAGAACAACTAAATATTTTAACCTAATTTTTAAGAGAAAAGTTTATAAATGCTAAAAGGAGTTTCTCATGATGTAATGATATTAATAAAGTCAAATATGTACATCCTGCCGCCCTTGAGAGTCCAACTAATCAGAACTCAAAATCAAATTTAAGTCTACTCTCTGGCTTCTTAATACTGTTAAAACGCAAATCTAATTAATTATTAGAACATGCTTCCACCTACTTCCATATTCTTAACAATCCTTTTAATTGTGTCTGGGAGACAGAAAACAAAAGGATATTTAGACAACATTTCTTTGAAAACATTTGAACATGTGTCAATCTGTGATTGATAAAAATTACTCCACAATCAATAATAATAATCATAAACATTATTTTGGAGTAATTTTTAACTAATCATATATTGACACGTAATCAATATTTAAATATTGTCAAAAAAATATTGTCTAAATATCATTATCCAAACAAAAATATAACAAATGAATATTGATGGTAAAGACATTTTGAGGTCCCTAGGTAGGGTTTCACTCAAATTTTAGTTCTTCAAGTTGGAAAACTGCTCTCTTCTATTTTCTTACTTTTTACTAAGTCGTATTTTTGTCTTAAAATTATTCCATAAAAAAGTAACAGATTTTTCATTTGTTAAAATTTATTATATTTGTCATTTATGATTTTTTTTTTCTTGAGTTGGTTCATACAAGGTACTAAGAAGATTTTTAATCAATAATTAAATAAATATTCACGTTAATAATCTTGAATAATGCGTTTGTTATATTAATTTTAAACTAATGAAAATCAAATCAATTTATTAAGTTTTTCGATAACCAATTAGTTTGTTTATCGTGGACTTGTAAGAATCATACATACACATCTAATCGATTAAATCAACTAATAGACATATATATTTAATCAATTTTTATTACGAAATAATATATTATATGTAACAATTCGAGTTTTTAAAATCTTTTTTTTTTATTTAAAATAATTGGTTATATTGTATTGGGCTATTACTTTTATGTTAGATTCATGGGATAGTTGCAGATAAATATTAAGTTAATGGGATGTTAGCGGTACATTGAATAAGGTTAAATAAGATACTATCTATATTAATATACTCTATAAAATCAGCAATCCAACAAAACAAGATTAGTTACACATATGTACGAGTGATTAATGATAGAATAGGATTATATATATATATTTTTTATTTTTTCTTTGATGTGAAATTAGAATTCATTTATTTTTTAAATTTTGGCCTTTAAATTTAAAAAATAATCAATATAATATTTTTAATCTAATTATGTAAAATATTTTTACATGTTAAACATCTTTCAACCGAAATTAAAGTTAAAACATATCTAAACAACTCAAATGTTAATTTAAAATGTGTTTGGTACTTTAAAAAAATTTAACATTCATTTATTTCTAAAATTTGGAGAACAAAATATATATTTCAATGTTTCATACATATGCGAATTTCAATTTCGCATGAAAGTTTAAGGACTACTAAAACTACTTAATCTTAGAATATCTAGCTTTATGTTTCATGGTTTCATGGTTTCATATACTCAATCAATTGTCTCATCTCCCAGTGTCTTTCAAGTGTTTAATTGTTTTTATGTTTTATTTTTCTCTCTAGATGTAAACAAACTTTTTACAATAATTTTTTTTTTCTCTATATGTTTCTATTTATTGGTTTAATGTATTAGTCTTATGTATTCTTTCTAGTCTTCTTCGTTTTTCCTTGGTCATTTGTTGAGGTTGTTATCTATCGGTAGTCTTAAGGAAAAAGATTAATCAAGTTTGTTTTCTTTCCTTGTTAAATCGCTCTATTTTGGTAGATCCGATAAATAATGCTTATACCCAATTTTGCATCCGTAAATTTACTCCACATTTAAATATAATCACTAAAAACAACTTAAAACGTCGCATATTTTTTACTTTTCACGTCGAATTCGAGAACGACGTTATATTAGAAGACATTAAATTGACGTCGAATTTAAAAAAACCAACGTTAATTTAACGTCGAACTTTGTCAATATACAACGTTAATTTAACATCGAATTTTGTGTTAATTAATTTGTTTTTATTTTTTTAATTAATTGTGATCATTTTTTACAACTCTACGAAACCTGAAAAGCAGGAAAACAACAAATTTCAGTTTCTAGTATTTTATAAAGCATAAACTATGAAGTTCAATCAAACAACAAACAAGTTCAAACAAACAACAACAACAAACAAGTTCAACAAAAAAAAAATAACAAACAAGTTATCAACAAATAAGTTCTTCAAAAGGAAAACGAAACGAAAACTAACCTTTAAAAAGTGGGTTCATCGGAATAGTGTTGTCATCAGTGAGAGAGAAAGCAGAATGCGCCTGTGAAGGACAAAAACACGAAAATAATAGGTGAAAACAAATAAAAATCATATCTAAAGTAGTTAATTAACATGCATTTGTATCAAATGAAAGAAAGATTACATGTGATGGTGGTCAAACTTCGTTCGACAAAAATTTAAGCAGAGAAAAGGGTCTCGCACTAAGATAAAGTGAATGAATTTTTAATCTTCCGCTCAATTTTTTTTGAATTCACTAACTTTTAAAGTCTAAAGCTAGGGCATTCGACGTTTTATATATTTTTACGTCGAATTACAATTTTAAATGACGTTTAATAATTGTATTTATTTACAAAAATGTTACCGGTCATTTTTAACGTTGACTATTAAGTGGTTCGACGTTAAACGCGTGACGTTATAAGCTGTTTTTTCACTAGTGAATGTTTCTCATGGTTTGGAAATTCGAATTTTGTGCTCATAAGCATTAGACATCCATTAGCATTGATTCATCTTCCAATTTTAGATTACAACACCTAAGGTATGAAGGAGTTTTCCTGTTTTGGCGGGGTCAATTTGAACGTTTTATTTTGTGTTAACTCAATAGTAGCAAAATGGATGTATATATTTATATTTGAAATGTATAACTTTGTGCCTTTAAGTGATCTAGAATGTTGGTGATGTATATTTAAATATGATGTCAAGAATTTTTTTTCCGAAGAATATAAGTGAAGAATAAAAGAAAAAAAAATTAATCAAAATTCTATTATAAATACAATTAATTATTTCATGTTATTATTAAGAAAAGAAATTTAAGCCATAAATTGGATTCCTAAAATATTGGTGAAAGTAAAAGTAAAGGTGTTAATTTTGAAATGTTTTCTAATGATAAGTTATCATTCCTAAATGAGTGAGTTTTAGGAAAAGATGAAAACCATAAACTAAAATACATTATGCATGAATATTGATAAATAAATAAGATTTATAAGAAACTTAATTCAATCATGATGTAAATTATGGGGTGTGCAAAGGTTCCAATCATGTGGTTATTGTAATGGATAATGACACTTTGGTAGAGACTCATGTGATGAGAAAAATGTCTTTGTATTATAATTTGGTTTGGTGGACTTTTGTTAGGCACTTTTTGACTTAGGAACCCACATAAGTCTTAGAAAATTAATAAATATAGTTAGCTTCAAAATTTCCATAATAAATGACGAGAATCCATAACCTACTTTAGGATTAAGGATATCTAATTTCAAAATTCATCCAATGATAATTAGTTTAGTTTTGATTATTAATTATATAGTTAGTTTAAGTTTTATTCAAGTTTTACATATGGATGTTAATATACTTAATTAGTAGAATTATTAATAAATTTACTATTTTAAATGAATGTGAAATCTATTTTTTCTGATGAATATATATTAATTGAATTTATTAATAAATTTACTATATTTTCTATTGATTGGTTGAATATTGAATTTTAATTTATTTTTATTTTAAAATAATAAAAGTTGATGAAATTTTAATTTTTTAAAATGATCTATTCAATAAATTTTATATAAACTTTTAAATAAATTAATTAGTAAATATATTTATTGTTAAAAAAATATCCATTTATGAATTTTAATAATAATAATTATTAAAAACTAGTTCTATTAACTAAATTTAATTTAATATAAATTATTAAAGTTAATAGTTGAACATAAATTGTTGTAATATTTTTCACACATAACAAAATATATTGTAAACGAGTTTCTCTTTCTCCTGCATATTGCACCACTCTCCCAAATGTGTATTGCAACACATGAACAATGCATATCAAATAAGTAGATCCTTCTTAATCACCAACGACATTGACCTTTGGTTTTGTTCTTAGAGAAAGAAACATCATTAATATAGTGGATTTAACAACGAAGTTGGAGTGTCAAGATTCATCACGCTCCTTATTAAGATTTGTCATTAAAAGTTTATTGTAGGACATAAAATTATTGTTCAAGTATGACAATCTTTTAATAATTGAGACATGATATTAATAGTGTAACTTGTTAATAAAGTCTTCACACTAGTGGTATTGAAATATAAATGTAAAAAATATAAATTTTAACTCTAAACCCAAAATTAATATACATAAAACATGCAAGACACATCACTTACTTGCTTTAAAAAGTTTAGTATAGAAGAATTCAGTATTATTAGTGCATTTAACTTATTGAATTACTAAAAACTCAATATTGATCAGAAATAAAATAAATTCAAGTTAGTGTAAATCTTATTTTATAATTTATTTTATAAAATTGAATTAGACTCGAAATTAATTCTTAACATAAATTTCAAAATTATAAATTAAATTTATTCTAATAAAATTTTTTGTTTATTTAATACATTGTGTCACTCATTATTTTGTCGTTATTAAACTAAATATTAATATTGAGTTTTAAAATTCACTGTTTACAAATTTCTTTGACTTCATTTCTTCATAAAATTTTGAAATGAATTTCTCTGACTTCATTTCTTCATCAAATTTTGAAATAATAAAAGAATTTAAGGGAAATTGTTGGTACTGTATTGACTTTTAAACATTTAAGACACTTGTTGTAACATTCCGAATTTTCGAGATGTCACCATAATTTATTTTTTTAACATTACCTTTTTAAAAAATATTCATTAAAAATGATCAAACTTTACTCTATTGAAATGCGAAAGCAAAACATATATATTAACATCGTCTGAAAAATTCAAAATATCACTTTTACATAAAAATATAGCAAATCTAAAAATTCTTTAAATAATAACCAATTAACCCCAAAATCAATCTCCACATCTCTCGTCCAGCTACTTCAATCTGGTCTTATCTGCAACGCCATCTACTCTCGTACAAGTACGATCATCGTAGTTGGAAACCACATCCACAACAAGCAAGGGTGAACAACCGAAAATATCATCATAAAATATAATATAGTAAAACGACATCAAACACAGGCTATACCAAGTAATGAATTCATATCTCAAAGCTTAAACAATATCACACCAATCCATCTATAAACCAATGTCGTTTTTCTTGTACTTTGTTGTCCCAACCTGTTACGCAAAACAGGGCGATTCGAGTTGTCCTTCATTGCAACTTCAGACCTATCTCCCCGACTTACCGAAAAGCCCTTTGGGCGAGACATTCACCTCCTTTCGCAAAAGAAAGTGACACTCGAATCTCTATCTCTATACAAGACCCAACATCCTTATCGTATCACAATACAGAAGAGTCACACAACGACTAGTATGAAGAAATAACAGTTTCATGTTCATATCACAATTTCACGTACATTCTCATTATCATACATCCCTCCACAAATCATAAGATTTATCTCACTATTCTCATAACATACATAGTCTCAAAACATATAGTGTTCATCAATCACAAAATTCATAACACAATTCTCATTACCCTTCATACGCAGTTTCCACAACATTAAGTCATAAATCATAAAATTCTATTACACCAAGATTATAATAATTTAATTCAAATAAATAAAATACTCGCGTCATTCACTCTTCACATTACTAAAGTAAAGCTCGCTTCCAATTGCAAATAAAGTGGAACCCGCAACGAGTTCTCCCTCTTAAAACAAAGTACAGTAATTTTCCTTTATCACATTCCTCATTTATTTTTACTACCCTTTCTATACTTAATGTTTTATTTATTTATTTATTTTTTTATCTTCATCCGTAAGACCTACACCACCTAATAATTTTCCAAATACAATAATTTAGTTTTCTCTCTCCCGTAAGTTTCATGCATCCTTTTAAAATATCCTTTCAACATAAAATTTACTTTCTTCCCATATTAAACCCCTGTGCCGAAATTCACTTTCTATATATATACATATAATATTTACAATTAACATAAACCACCAAGAAGATGTCCCAGCATGTTTTCATTCCCTTCCTTCCAAACTTTTCTCACTCTTCATTTAATACAGTAATCCTAAGAAATAAAACTTTTCATTTTTTTTTTATCTTCTTCACTTACTCATACTCTTCATTTAATACAGTAATCCTAACAAATAAAACTTTTCATTTTTTTTTTATCTTCTTCACTTACTCATTCCTGTTACTCAAAAATGAAGGAAAACTCTGATATTGCATTCAAAAATAAATCTCTCCGCCATAAAAGAACCATGCATCTCAACACGTGATCAATGCACCCTTATATCTACCCATACTATTAACAATTAATCCTTCAATCTATTTCAAACAATATACTCCTTGACCATTATAAAATACCTAACACTTAAAGCAAAATAAGACTCCTTTCATGACAGCCCCTTGTACCCCTCTGCAACAAAAAAAAAAAAATCACCAACCTCTTTTATATAAAAATATATACGCCTATATTGACGTGCCTACACATCTTCCATTTTGTTTTCTTTCTCTTTTTAAACCACCGTATACTAACTTTTACAAGCATTCAACATTCTCTTCTTCTTCATTTAAGACTATCATCACTTAAAACTTTCTCTTATACCCCTTTACGTAAACTATTCCCTCTGCATGAAAAACGCTCTACTCAAAACCTCTTATGTCACTCACGCTTTGCCCAAGGGAAGATTAAAACCTTCACTCTCAATAGTTTCGGTCTACCTAAGGTGGAACCGTGTCTCTGACGAAACAAGAACTTTCATCCTTAAAACCTTTCTCAACATAGTGCACATTGAGCGAAGTTCAGCACCAAAGTAATTCAAACGGAAAGCAGTTTCATGCTAGTGATCGATCAAAACACAACATACAAACCTTATGCAAATGAGATAAATCAAGTTACTCCCCTTACTTGGAATTTCAAGAGGATTGCTATCTTCCGTTTGGTTCATTGCAAGGTTGACAAGATCCCATTCTTCACGAGACACTCCCACTTTGTTTGGCAAGGCACAAATGTATCTAGGATTGTTATCCATGTTCTCTTACCACTAAGGTGTATCTTCCCCGTTTCACCAAAACAACATATTTTATATCCCCTTTCTTCTAACTCCAAAACTGCCTATACATAACAGCCTCCCTTCCACTAACCCAATATTCTATCAATATCCTACTCCTTGTCTCCCTTTGCAATGGCTTGGAAAAGAGAATTAAAAACCTAACTTGACCTGGTCTCATGAAGAAAACAAAACAGATAAAACTCATGTTTATCTTTTCACTAAAACTAAGGAAACTAATTATAATTAATTAAAACAATTATTCCTTTGTCCACAAAACCACGTGCAACCAAAGAAAATACAAAAATAGAATTTGGCAAAGTAATGTTATAACCCTTCCTACCAGTTACACTAAAATAAAAGAACCTCTCTCTCTCAAGCCATGCACGAGAAAATATCCCTTCTCTCTCTTCTCATTGGTTTAATCAAACTAAGGGCCCTACTATCTCTTTCTTCCATTCACAAAATATAAACATATTAAAATAAATCTCTTGCATAAGGGAATAACGAATGGATAATAAAACAACCCTGCCAATGCAATGAAATAATTATTAATTAATTTTTATACAACTCCTAAATACTTTAATCACTTAATTCTATATCATAATTAAATGTTTAATATTAAAATTTACAACAAAATAAAAATAAGATATTTTTATTTTACCGGGGTATTACACTTGTGAATATACATTAGAAAGATAAAAGGCTTCTTCACTTGAGTGAATTTAAGAGAGAGTAATTGAAAGGATCTGAGAAGATTTGATGATAAATTTTTGTTGTTGTTTATTTGAATAAATTTGAAGGTAAAAGAGAATGAATTTAGAAGTAAATTTTTTTAATCTATCACATAAATTAAATTCTATACTAATTCTCACAAATTTTACTTCAAAATTTACTCTTACTTACTTCCAAATCTATTTAAATAACTAACAACAAAATTTACTTTCAAATCCTCTCAATTACTCTCTCCAACCAATTTACTTAACTGAAGAAGGCCTAAAGGAATTGAAATACTAAATTTATGCACATTTATGTTAAAAGAATCATCAACCAATTATAATTTGGTCAACTAATAATGATGATGGAAAATGATTTATTGACAAACGGTATCACTTTACTATTTACATATTGTGGAAGACAAACATACAATGAATGTGAACTTTCAATTACCATTCTTCATCATTATTTATCACGTTAAAAAAGTGGGTCAAAGAAATTAAGGGCCTTATGCACCATTTTTAAGTAAATAAAAACATTTTTTTAATTTTTAATTATATTATTATATTTGATTGTTATTTTCTAATCATTAGTGTTTTTTAAATATTCTTCTATATATATATATATATATATATATATATATATTTTAACTTCAAAAATTTATTCTAACAAAAATGTATTCAACTATAAAATAATTTCTATTAAAAATAATTATAAAATATATTGTTAATAATTTTTATATTTAAATAAAATTTTTAGGATAAATAATTATTTAAATTTAAATTTTTAAAAGGATAAAATAATAAAATATTTATTTTAATTTATAAAATGAATAAGTTTAGATTAATTATGAATAAAAATAAAAATATAATTATTTTAGGTTAAAACAACGGTTATTTAAGGTAATTTTAGAAAAAAATATATACACTAAAAAATGAATCTCCTCTTTATATAGGTATAAATAATTATTTAAATTTTAAAAAATAGTTATTGAAAGGATAAAATTATTATTTTCATTTATAAAATAATTAAATTTAGATTAACGGTTTTTAGTTTAAAATAACGATTACTTAAAAATAAAATTAAAAAAAATCGTGCATAAGATAATAATCCTCATGTATAATCTTAATTAATAATATTTGTGTTTATAATATAATGTCAGTATTTAATTTTGTCAAAACTACCGACGAAAACATAACTACTTATATTACTTAAAATTTTAAATATTTGTGTATATATCACATTAAATTAAATAATTAATTTTAATTTTCCATCTATATTTTTAATTTTAAATATGTGATAATATTATCGAAATTAAAAGGTATTATTTTTAACACAAAATTTTATTATCTAAATTTTCATAATTTTCAAAAGTGCTAATACTTCAGAGTTAAAATTTTATTTTGATTATTCTATTAGTAGTCACGTAAAACTAATCACATTGGTTAAAATATCTATATATTTCAAATATTATATTACTATTTTTTAAATAGTCATAATATATACTAAAATTGTAAACATTAACCATTTCAATTAATAAAATCACTATTTTAAACAAAGTTCATATTAATAAAATTATTAAGTTAAATTAATAAGGCATATATCTATTCATATGATAGATAAATAAATGACCGAATTTGCTTAATTTAAAATTAATTTTTTGGATATTAACTTATTAATTTAATTAATTATTTAAATTAAAAGGAGAAACATTTCTTCATTTTTTTTTGTTTTACTAGTATTTCTATATAAATTATCAATAAGAATAATAAATTTTTAAATGAAATTAAACAAAAATTAATATTAATTTATATTTAACTATTTAGTTAGATTTTTTAAATTTAATAATTTATACACAATCAAATTTCATTAACACTACAACTTTTTTAATATTAAAAATGGATAAAATTTTTAAAATTCATAATTTTTTTAACAACAGAAATGCCTATTGATTTTAGTTATTTAATTTAGTAGTTTATATAAAATTTATCAACCAAATAATGTTAAGAAATTTCATTTTTTTATTTTCTATTTTCTTATTAATAAAAAGAAAAAAATAGGCTGGAATTAAATTCTTCGACAACCACATTTCCGTCAATTCTTGGGTATTGTGTGTTACTTGGATATTTGGTTCTTAGTCAGAGATTTTTGAAAACTTCTTTAAGAAATTTAATGAAAGTAAAATGCTTGACAAATCTTTCAAAACATCCCTATCCCAACCTTGAAACAAAGTATGAATTGAATACTTCACTAAAGCAACTTTTGCTATTTTTTTAAAATATAAAATTTATTTTATCATGATAATTAATTGTTTTGAGTTTTATAACGAAACATTATTTTTAAAACATTTTTGCAATTTTTATTTCAATATAAAAAGCTTATAAGATTCATATTGTCGTTAACATTTTTTATTTAATTGTTAAAAAAAAAGTATTTTTAAAATAAAGATAACTTTTTATTCCTAAGATTCAAAATCTTATTTTTTGTATCATTTGTTATGTTTATTCAGTGTATAGGTTATACAATAAAAGTGGTCCACTACAAGAATTTGATTTGTTCAGTAGAAAATGTTTTAGAGGTACTTACGCGTTAGAATTTTCAATGCAAGAACACACATATTCACACAGTAAACAATAAAGACCGTTGTACCAAAATCAGAGTATTGATATATACATTTATTGAATAAATTAAATTTGAAATAGATATTTGATATGGCTATGTATCCCTCCACGCAAAAGTTCAAAGAAATGGTTGTTGGCATTTCAAAATCCTTTCCTTTTCAAGTTAGGCTTATGGAAAGTCAGAATTCATGTTATATCATATAATGATGAATAATTGTAAAAGGCGTAGTTTTAGATTTTGTTTCTTTGGTGCTACTTTCAACCTATCTACCCTACAAGAGACCCATTCACGTCAAATGATTGTGTTGCTTATACCATTATCATTATCTGCTACATCCAACATTTTCCTTCTCAATTGTAGGTTTTATAGGGTGCAGGAAGAAAACAGGGGAGTACAAAAGTGACCTAGAAAAATTGTGAATTAGTCCAATTGTAGACACGAGTCCAGGCCCACTATAGTGTAGCTGCTAAGGGGCAGTTGCTCTGTACACCATCATATACTACTTCCAGCACCTCTCCATTCCTGTTTTGTCCTCCAGTAAAAAAAATTAATTTTTAGGATTAATATTTTTTAATTTTTACTTTGTTTTAAGTGTGGTGGTGGTGTGAGTGTCTTTCACGGTGTGCTTATTGGAAGGTTACAAAGATTAGTAGTGGTGCAAGGAACTCAGCGAAAGATTAATCTTGTTGTTAATGCTTGAAGGTGCATCGGGGAAAGTCACTATTGAAGATATAATTTAGGTTTAAATTATTGTTGTGCTTAGTTAGGAATAAGTTGAAAGTTGTTTTCTGTTTTTAAAGTTGTTTCCTAATTTTACGTAAAAGCTGTTAACAATGCTTATATAATTGTATCTCATTTTGGGAAAAAAGTATGAATGAAAAGTATCGTATTTGTTCCATGTGAATTGTTTAACATGGTATCAGATGTTGTTTAAATTCTGGGAACACCTCTCTTCATCTCTGTATTGTTTTCAATCCCTAAATTTCCAATTTCGCCATGGCCAATACTTCCACCTCCTCACCGCCTACCGTCTCCAATATTATCATTTAGCAAGACAATTCTTCTTTTCCCATCACTATTATTTTGATGACTCAAACTACCCCCTTTGGTCCTAGCTAATGAACATACACATTGGTGCTCGAAACAAATCGGGGTATCTCATTGGCGCAACTGTGAAACCCTCCATTGATGACCCAACCTATGATAACTGGGTTATTGAGACTAAACGGGTGAAAAGCTGGCTTATTGACTCCATGAGCCCCCCGTTGATGCAGCGGTTTATCCGCCTTGAATCTGCCCACCAAATTTGGGATGCAGCTCTCTGCATATTCTACGATGGATCCGACGAAACTTGCCTGTTCGAACTAAATCAGCGGTTTTTCTCCACCAAACAACATGGTCGTCCCCTCTCTACTTATTATAACGAATTACTCTCCATATTTCAAGAAATCCATGATCGTATGTCCTCTTCTGAAACCACGTGAATGGCGTGGTCCAGATGCATTCTTCCATGGCTCGTCTACGCGTTCACATCTTTCTTAGCGGTTTGGATTCTGATTTCGACCAAGTTCGCAGAGAGATTCTTCGTAAAGACCCAAAATTGGACCTTGAGAGCACATATGCATATGTCCGTCGTGAACATCAGCAACGTATCACTATGGGTCGTCCTGCCCTTACATCGAATTCCTCAACTCTACTATCTCAGGTTCCTCATTCTTCCCCTGTTAATTATCCTCCTAAACACCGTAAGGATAATTCCTCTGGCAAACCCTTGTTATGTTCTCATTGTGGTGATACTGGTCACTCTAAGAATCGTTGCTATGAAATCATCGGGTATCCAACATGGTGGGACTTCATCAAACGTCCTTGCAGGAAAGTCTCCTCCAAAGCCCTCCATTCCTCTTCTGATGGTGACTCCTCTCTCTCTCTCTCCTCAAGCTAATGTTGTGTATGAAGGTATCCTAGGTAAAACTCTTGCTTTCTCTACTCACTCTAGGAATTCTACTTGGATAATTGATACTGGCGCATCAGATCATATGATTCGTGATGCTTCTATATTAAAACATTGTTTCCCATGCAATAAGTCCACCATAACCACTGCTAATGGTGGTTCTGCCTCCATTACTGGTCAGGGTACCATTACTTTATCAAAAACTCTCACTCTTCATTCTGTTCTTGTTGTTCCTTCTCTTGATTTCAATCTCTTATCTGTTAGTCGGCTTACATCACAACTTAACTGTAGTGTGATTTTTTGGCCCATGTTTTGTGTCTTTCAGGACGTCCAGACCAAGGTGATTATTGGATATGGTGTTAGACGTGGTAATCTTTACTTCTTAGACATCTTTGAGGGTGGTACTGACTTGCATTGCAGAGCATTTGCTACTAACACTCCAGATTCTTCCCCTGCTGCTGCTTGGCTTTGGCATAAAAGACTCGGACACCTTTCCTTTGGTTATCTTCAAAAATTATTTCCCTATTTATTTTCAAATTGTCATCCCTCTAAATTTCAATGTTCTACTTGTGAAATGGCTAAAAGCCACCGCATTCCTTTTTACCCCAGTATGAATAAAAGTTGTATTCCTTTTCAAGTCATTCATTCTGACATTTGGGGCCCTGCTAAAGTCCCTTCTTGTTCTCAATCTTATTATTATGTCTCCTTTATTGATGAATGTACTCGAATGGTGTGAGTCTCTTTGCTTAAACATAAAAATGATGTCTTCCCTGTCTTTCAGAAATTTCACATATGGTTCAAACACAATTTAATACTTCCATCCAAATTTTTCAATCGGATAATGGCCTCGAGTATAAGAATGGATCCTTTTTTGAATTCTTAACCTCTAAAGGGATAAAACATCAAACCTCTTGTACATATACACCTCAACAAAATGGACTAGCTGAGAGAAAAAACAGACAATTGTTAGAGGTTGTACGGGCTTCATTATTTGAACGTCCCTTCCCATTATTGGGGTAAGGCTGCCCTCTTTGCGGCCTATCTTATAAATCGCACTCCTTCTAGTGTTTTAGGTTTTCTCACCCCTCAAAAGAAGCTTGAAACTTTCTTTTCTATTCCACATGTCATGAATCTTGAACCTCGAGTTTTTGGTTGCACTGCCTTTGTTCATGTTCCAAAAAAACTACGTGGCAAGCTTGATCCTTGTGCTAAAAAATGCATCTTTGTCGGCTATTCCGACGTCCAAAAAGGATGTCGTTGTTTTGACCCTCAAACACACAAAATTCATGTAACACTTGAAGTATCCTTTAGGGAGTCCGAACCTTTCTATTCAGAGGGAGTCACCCCTTCTTCTTCTCAGGGGGAGATTCATCATATTGGAGAAGAAGAATTATGCTTACCTATACCTGTGACTTCTACTCCAACATCTCCTCTTGTTATGGACAGTCCACAAAATCAAAATCCTTCTCCTGGAGTCTCCATTGATCTTTCAGGTACAGATCTTATCAATGCAAGTCATCCTCCACAAAATGAGACACCGAGTCTATCTCACATACCAAAATCACCCGTTTTGGACAGTTCTGAAACACATCCAAAACCTATTACTGAGGTAACTTTTGTCCCTATTGTAAACTCTTCCACCCTAACTTCTTCTAACACTCAAAAATACAAATCTGAAGATCAGAGCAACAAAATCAAGGTATACCAAAACCAGTTTATGAACCATATCCGAGAGTGGAAGTAAAATACCCTATTAGCAGTTATGTATCATCTCATAGATTATTTGAATCATATGCTCTAACGGTTGATTAATTATCCACTGTATATATTCCTAACAGTGTGTAGGAAGCATTAGAAGATCCTAGATGGAAGCAAGCAATGAACATAGAGATGGAAGCACTTCAGAAAAATGAAACTTGGAAACTAACTTCTTTACCAAGTGGAAAAAAGACAATTTGGTGCAAATGGGTATACACTATGAAGTTAAAAACAAATGGAAGTATTGATAAATACAAGGCTAGACTCATGGCAAAGGGATACACAAAAATATGGGGTAGACTATCAAGATACGTTTGCTCTGGTGGCTAAACTCAACACAGTCCGAGTCCTAATTTCCATAGCAACTAATAGAGATTGGCCCCTGAAGCAATTTGATGTAAATAATGCTTTCTTGAATGGTGATTTGGAAGAGGAGGTCTACATGGAGGTTCCACCGGGAGTGCAGCCACCACCTTCAAAAGAAAGTGTAGTCTGCAAATTAAAAAAGGTTTTATATGGCCTTAAACAATCACCCAAGACATGGTTTGGAAGACTCACGTTAGCAATGAAGAAGTTTGGGTATAAACAAAGTAATTCAGACCATACCTTGTTTATAAAGCATAACAAAGGAAAAAGGGTCATACTTATTGTCTATGTAGATGATATGGTGTTAACAGGAGATGATGTGGAAGAAATGAAATTACTTAAGAAGAAACTGGCGGTTGAATTTGAAATGAAGGATCTGGGACAACTAAAATACTTTCTTGGCATAGAAATTGCAAGATCTGAACGAAGTATTTTTCTATCTCAAAGAAAATATATTCTAGACCTTCTATCTGAGACTGGAATGTTGGCTTGCAAGCTAGCCGATACTCTAATTGAAATGAATCATTCTCTTGTTGTATATCCAGACCAGATTGTGACGGACAAGCATAAATACCAAAGTTTAGTAGGAAAGTTAATTTATTTATCTCACACTAGACCTGACATTGCCTATTCTGTGAGCATTGTAAGTAGGTTCATTCATTCTCCTAGTGAAGAATATATGACAACAATATACCGTATCCTCAAATACCTCAAAGGTTCACTAGGGAAAGGTTTATTATTTTCAAAAAATGGTAGAGCTTGCATAGAAGGATACGCGAATTTAGATTGAGCTAGAGATAAAACTACAAGGCAATCAACTTCAAGGTATTTTACCTTTGTAGAAGGCAACTTAGTCACATGGAGAAGCAAGAAGCAAAAGGTAGTTGCAAGGTATAGTGCTGAAGCTGAATTTAGAGGTATGACACATGACATTTGTGAATTACTATGGATTAGAAGCATCCTAGCTGATTTGGGAATCAAATATGAACAACCGATGAACCTTTTCTGTGACAACAAGGTTGCGGTAGAAATTGCACATAACCCGGTTCAACATGATAGAACCAAACATGTTGAAGTGGATAAACATTTTATTAAGGAAAAGCTAGACAATAAAGTAATTCAAATCTTGGTATTTTGATTCATGTTAAAAAAGGGCTACCTTTTTAATGAGTTCTCTTCATGGTGTTCGATTTCTTAAAGACGGGGCAAAAGGTGTTCTTGGAGTTAATGGTAACTTTCATAATCTCTTTCCTTTGGGAGCTAAGAGATTTTACAGTATTGATCCATATAATGTGTAACATTTCAAGCCGTGAGGACAAGATTTGGGTCTGTTTCATGAGTTTACAGGAGATGATGATGTAAGGTTGATTGGAGTTGAAGGTGGAGGTTTGGAACTTGATAGTGACAAACATTCTTCAACATTGATCAAAGGAGAAGTTGGAGTAGAAAGTAAATAAATATGATTAAAGTAAAAAAGGGTATTTTGTAATTAAAAAATTTTGGAGAGGTGGAGGAAGTATTTGGTGGTGGTGAAGGGAGAAACTGCTAAGGACATAATAAGCCCATTATAATACGGCGTAAGATCCAAAAGAGAAGGCCCAAATAAAGTAGGTAGGTATGCTATAGTTGGCAATTCCTCTTTAATTTTATTTGGACTTATATAATAGAGAATTGCACCGTATCATAGTGTGTAGCCCTGGCCTGGCCTGGCTTGGCCTCAACCTGCTTCTAGTTTCTAGGAGCTTCCACTGAGAGCTGCTAATTTATTATTACGGAATTTGCGAAAGGATTGTTACGGGTGGTTGGGGGATTGGGATTAGGGTTTTGATGGGTACAGAGAGGAAGAGGAAGGTAAGCTTGTTCGACGTGGTGGACGATACTGTCGGTAAGATGGCCAAATCAAACGGATTCGTCGGTAACAACCTCATCAACCGATGGAACGGGAAGCCTTATTCGCAGAGGTATCACGATATTTTGGAGAAGAGGAAGACCCTCCCGGTCTGGCACCAGAAGGAGGAGTTCTTGCAGGTTTTGAAGGATAACCAGACTCTCATTCTCGTTGGTGAAACTGGTAGTGGAAAAACCACTCAGGTCAGTTTCTAATGCTTTGTATTGCTTTTGCTTTACCTTCTGCAATGTTACTAGCACTAGGAGTTACTTCAAGACATTAGGGAGCGTTCTGTTTAAAACACTAAGGGGTAGATAACAACTTGTACGAAGCGGACTAGGTGTGAATGTTAGATTCATTGTCAGATATTATTGTTTATCTTGTCTGTGAGTTTATATTTGTGTTAATTCTGTTCTGTATTTTAATGTGGCACGTTTCTTATTGTCTTTTCTTTTATGTTCTTGTGGAACAGATTCCTCAGTTTGTGTTGGAAGCTGTGGATATAGAAACCCCTGATAAACGTAGGAAGATGATGATTGCGTGCACTCAGCCTCGGAGAGTGGCTGCGATGTCTGTTTCCAGGCGTGTGGCTGAGGAGATGGACGTGAATATTGGAGAAGAGGTTGGTTACAGCATCAGATTTGAGGATTGCAGTAGCGCCAGAACAGTTTTGAAGTATGTTATATTTTACTAATTGATTCATATAGCTTGCTTTGCAATTTTCGTTTTGTTTACTGTTTTCTTTTGTTGCTAATGGAATGTTATGTTTTTCTCTGCCGCTAATAGGTATCTCACAGATGGTATGCTTTTGAGAGAAGCAATGACGGATCCACTTTTGGAACGATACAAAGTAATTATTCTTGATGAGGCACATGAGAGGACTTTGGCTACCGATGTGCTGTTTGGTCTTCTTAAGGAAGTGCTTAGAAATAGACCTGACTTGAAGTTGGTTGTTATGAGTGCAACTCTTGAAGCTGAAAAGTTCCAGGGATACTTTAATGGGGCTCCTCTTATGAAGGTTCCTGGAAGACTACATCCGGTGGAAATCTTCTATACTCAGGAGCCAGAGAGGGATTACTTGGAGGCTGCTATTAGGACTGTGGTGCAGATACACAAAGATGAACCTCCTGGAGATATACTTGTTTTTCTCACTGGAGAGGAAGAGATTGAGGATGCATGCCGCAAAATTTCGAAAGAAATATCAAATTTGGGAGACCAGGTGGGTCCTGTGAAAGCAGTTCCCCTGTATTCTACCCTTCCTCCTGCTATGCAACAAAAGATTTTTGAGCCAGCTCCACCTCCACTAAAGGAGGGAGGGCAACCTGGGAGGAAGATTGTAATATCAACAAATATAGCAGAAACTTCGTTGACAATTGATGGTATAGTCTATGTTATTGACCCTGGATTTGCTAAGCAGAAGGTTTATAACCCTCGAGTCCGTGTTGAGTCTTTGTTGGTATCTCCAATATCAAAGGCTAGTGCTCATCAGAGATCTGGGCGAGCTGGAAGAACTCAGCCAGGGAAATGTTTTAGACTTTATACTGAAAGAAGTTTCAATAATGATCTTCAGCCACAGACCTACCCTGAAATCTTGAGATCTAATCTAGCCAACACTGTTCTTACCTTAAAGAAACTTGGTATAGACGATTTAGTGCATTTTGATTTCATGGACCCTCCTGCCCCAGAGACCTTAATGCGTGCACTGGAAGTGTTGAATTACTTGGGTGCTCTGGACGATGATGGCAACTTAACCAAGCTGGGTGAGATTATGAGTGAATTTCCACTGGATCCTCAGATGTCGAAGATGCTCGTTGTTAGTCCTGAATTCAACTGTTCAAATGAGATTCTTTCTGTTTCTGCCATGCTATCAGGTATTTTTCCTTTATTTAATTGCTTTTGTGTGTGTCCAGAGTCCAACCTTAATATTAAGGGGTTGTAGGTTTGCGGGATCCACTTTAAAGGGGATGCCCCGCATTTGCACATGTAACACATGCACAAAGGCAATATTGTGCATATGATGGGGATGTTTGACTGCTTACCAGTGTGTTTAGTTGCACATGGATGCGGTTAGTGGAACATGTCCTGTTAGGTAGTCATCAGCAACTGTCTTCTCTGGGTTCCATGCCCCCGGTTGGCATGCACCATAGGATTCTAAGTAAATGCTGATGCAGATAGTTGCAGTTTCTCAGTATTCTCTCAATCTCATGAAGAAAATGGTGTGGTCTCGCCTCTATGCATCTGCTGACCTTCCGTGGGCCTCCTCTGTGATAATCATTTCTTTCTTTAGTACCCAATTGCTTTGTCCGGCCTAGGGAGGCACAGAAAGCTGCGGATGAAGCAAAAGCTAGGTTTGGACACATTGATGGAGATCACCTCACGCTCTTGAATGTATACCATGCGTACAAGCAAAATAGTAAGCACAATGCTTTTAGCTTTTTATTTAAACCATCGCATTCTTGCTAGTAATTTGTTATATTCTCACATGTATTAATTGTATGTGAATGGCTTTTTCAGATGAGGACCCTTCTTGGTGCTACGATAACTTCGTCAATCACAGGGCGTTGAAAGCAGCCGATAATGTTAGACAACAACTAGTGCGAATCATGGCTCGGTTTAACCTGAAGTTATGCAGTACTGATTTTAATAGCCGTGACTACTATGTAAACATAAGAAAGGCAATGCTAGCGGGATATTTCATGCAGGTGGCTCATCTGGAGCGGACAGGACATTACCTGACGGTGAAAGACAACCAGGTCTGTTAAGGGCTGCTATTTGTATTTTATCTTTTCCCTTCTCATTATGTTTTCATTACTAAAATAACTATCGTGTATGATGGAAGATTATATTTATATTAATGATTTATGTTTCTTATCTGAGTAGGTGGTGCACTTGCATCCATCAAATTGCCTGGACCACAAGCCGGAGTGGGTAATTTATAATGAATATGTTCTTACCAGTCGGAATTTTATTCGAACTGTCACAGATATACGTGGAGAATGGTAAGGATTTTGTTTGATGTTAGTATCTGGATTGCTATGATGTTTAAACTAATATATTAATTATATGGTAGTTCTATTGTAAAGTTTCTTAGTTGCAAGACAAACTGACATGATGTTAGTTAGATATACTTAGCTTGATGAGAAATTGATGTTGAACAGGTTGGTGGATATAGCCCCACATTACTATGATCTATCGAATTTTCCACAATGTGAAGCGAAGCGTGTTCTTGAAAGGCTCTACAAGAAGCGAGAGAAGGAAAAAGACGAAGCCAGAAGTCGTAAGTGAAGTCCTACCATCCACGCCTTTTTTGCCTTTGGATTGGAATTGGACCTTTAGTTTCTGCAATTTCGTCAGAGGAATGTTTACCTTTTTATTTATTACCACCTCTGAAAGACATTCATTGTTAATTTAAGCGAGAAAAAGATAGGCGGTTTCTTGTAAAGTGTATTAGTAACATGTTTTATATTCGTTGATCTTCTGTTGTTACTTTTGACTATTCCATGTCTTCTTTCATTCTTTTGGTTTAGATACCTCATCATTGCATTATCCCCATGAGTTATATTTTCATTTTTCTCAAAAAAGATAAATGTTGGCATCAAATGCTTCGAAATGAAGTGGTGTTCATTTTTCTTGAATGGAACGAGTGCGTTTGTTAATGCTTTATTTCTATTAGAATAGAAAATAGAAATAGAGAGGAATGAAATAAAACAGATTGAATAAGAAGCAAGTAAAAGATAATAACTAGATCAATCGGAATGATTTCCCTTATAACTAGATCATAGAGATATGTTTGTTTGGATCTTTAAAAAGATGAGAAACCAAGTCAATATTTTAGAGAGACAAATTTTATAAGAACTAAACTTGACTCTTATAAATGTTTCTTTTTATACCATTTTCCTTGTTTTGCTAATAATAGTATTTGTGTACTTATCTTATAAATGTCACTGCATTTATAAAAAATTACAAAAATGTCACTTAAAATCGTAATGTGTCCAAAGACTTATATATGTTATATTGGACTTAAAGTGATTCATCTTTGGTTCACAATTTATTTTTTCAATAGATTTAATTATTTATTTGACTTTTACAATTTATTTCTTTATTGTTTTCAATGCTGTCCGAAAATTACTTAAGAAAAGGTCCAATTTAGTCTTACTCTTTTCAAACGCATGGCAGTGTTTTTATTTTCGTTAAATTGATCTAGAAACAAACTTTAAATAACGCAAATTGTTACAGTAGACATGTTAATGTTAACACGGTTATTGTTGAATGTGACATTAAAACTTTCATTGCAACCAATATTATATCTAAGAAAAATCCTTACAACACAAAACACCCTCTTCTTCAATTATTCTTCTATCCCCACAAATTCTTTCTTCCAAAACATTACACAGAAAATGGTGATCAACCTACCAAATCTTTAGAATCAGCTTCAACTTCATCACTCTTCTTTTATTTTCAGCAAAGAAAAAAAACAATATGACATTGGTCTCCAAGTACACTTGCAACTCTAACACATTTAAAATGAAAATGACAACTTCCACTCAATCATATTGTCTCACTTAAATGTCAACCGACACATCAACGATACAATGATACGTTTGCACTGTTTAAATACCCTTTCTATCAATTCAACCAAGGACTGAAGAAACTGAATATGGAAAACAAAAATGGTAAATGATAGTATTGCTCTCACTAGACAAGTTTCAATTATTTACAAAAATATCATTACACTTTTTTTTTTTTCGTAGCTTTTTTATGAATCTCACGTATATAAACGCTAATTTTGCACTATTGTAATCCTTCTAATATATTAGAAAAAAATGTGCTTGTTTATTCATCCATCAATTTACCGCGTTAGCCTGTCTGTGGCAGACACAAAAATCCCGACAATTTAAAAAAAAAAAAAATCTATTTTTGCTATATAATATATGCTTCTGTTTTTTTTATATTAGTATATAAGTCCGACTTTAATAGTGGGATCAGTATTTAAGAGGTAAAAATAAAAAAATAAGATATTTAATCGTGAATTTGGAAAATTAAAGAGTCTAAGTGCCCACCCTCAAATTGAATAAATTAGAACAAGTTCACACAAGTTGATCTACGCGCGACATTTGCTAGAGCTAAATAATACAAATTAGCACTGAGTTTTTGGGATTATATAAGATGAGTTTGAGAAGGGAAACAAGTGCTACAGTGAAGCACTAAATAGCATATTCGTGCCTAAAAACCTTAATTGTTTTTCTTGTCTTTTGTCAAATTTTGGTATAGTTCATCTATTTCCACCTGTGACAACAATATCAATAATTTTGTGAGTATTTCTAAACTGCAATTCAGAAATCCGAATGAAGAAATGTGAGGTGTACCTGATAATATTTGAGCAGCTTGTTTCTTTTCTTCTTTAGTGTTGCAGTGACCAATTCTCTTTCCATGTCAAATGGCTGCGCCTCTAATATCACACCCTTTATATGTTCAAAGCCCCTCAGCTAGTTTTGAAATATCAAATTTAAGAGGAAACAACACAATTAGAGAATCATAGTTTGCATTATTATGTTTTAAGGTTTAAGGTTGTTTTTTCATTCCAAATGCAATAAAGTTTTATTACGTATAGATGTTACCTTGTTTCTCTCAGCTGTCAATTTGAGCTCAGATATCACATATTTGTTGAGTTGGTCAAGAGAGCACAGTTTGGGGAAAGAAGATATGTGACCATTTGTATATGCCCATTTGTTCACAACTTCTTCATTAGGAACTACTACTGCAACCAGCATTGACTTCAAGCTATTCCCATATACCCATATCTAAAAGTATAACATACAGGAATATATGAATTCACAAAAACTTTATGAGTTCTAACAGCAATAAACTGATGAAAATACTTACATCTTCAACTATAGGAGTGATTCCATAAACATTTTCTAGATGCTCAAGTGCTATATACTCTCCCTGTGTGAGTTTGATAAGATTCTTTTTCCTGTCAATAATCTTAATTACACCATTGGGAAGCACTTCTCCTATGTCCCCTGAGGATACAGGAATATATCAGACTGTATAAAGATTCTTACAAACTCACTTTTTATGCAGAAAATGACAACTGAATTACCTGTGTGAAACCATCCATCTATAATAGCTTCCCTTGTTAACTCTGGATTTTTGTAGTAACCACTAAAAACAGTTTTCCCTCTTACACATATTTCACCACATGGAGGAGTTTCAAGAGGGTTGTATCCCATTTCTGCAACCTCTTCCAGCCTTATTTCATTATATATTGATACAGCTCCAACAGTACCAACCATACACATTTCATCAGGAAAACCAAGAGTAGTTGGTCCGCAT
Organism: Vigna radiata var. radiata; assembly: GCF_000741045.1. Classification (NCBI taxonomy): domain Eukaryota; kingdom Viridiplantae; phylum Streptophyta; class Magnoliopsida; order Fabales; family Fabaceae; genus Vigna; species Vigna radiata. The sequence continues at coordinate 29,189,189 of NC_028358.1, forward strand.
GTTTCAGTCAAACCTGGATTAACCTTTCTGTCACATGCTGTCTTCTCTTATAATTTCATCAAAACTATATAAATCATTTTTCAATGGTTTTTTTACCTATACAGTTAAATCTGACCAACAAATTATGGATCTAGACAAAAAATTTCAAATTATGAAAGTAGGTAAGTCGTGGAGTCTAGATAACTTAAAATGAAGAAGTCGTGTTCTCACCATAATTTCATCCTGTCGCATTGATTAAGATGAAGTCGTGTACCCAAAAACGACTTTAGAGGTGCATGACTTCACCTCTAATCAATGTGACATGATAAAGTCGTGCTGAGGAATACTACTTTTTCATTTGAAGTCGTCTGGGTCTCCACAATTTGTCTACTTTTGTAATTTGAAATTTTTTTCCTAAATTCGTAATTTCTTGGTTAGATTTACCTATATACGTACAAAAACCTTTTTCAATCGGTAACATTCTTATACGTGGGTAACTCTCATTCTTTTAAGAGCGAGAATGTGGTGAATTAGATTTTTAATTACCATAGCCTTGGCATACAAAGGCACAAGTAGTGACACGCAAGAACTCTTCCACCTCAGGGCTCAATGCTGCTCCACCAGAGATTATTAGTCGAACACGACCACCAAGCCTGGCTTTTACCTAAAATGGAGAAATTCTTACCCATACATAAAAGAAATCAAATTTCAAGAAAACTACTGATAAAAGGTCACATCTATTGCCCTTTTAAGAAAATAAATACATGTTTTTCGTTAAGTAAGAGATTATCTCATACAACCTTTCTGAAGGCTAACAAATCTGCCAAACGTGATGCTTCTCTTTGCTTATATCCCTTTTTCATCCAACCAAGTTTGCTGCATTTGAAAATAAATGTGAATTAAATGGGTAAAGATAAACACTGATAAAGATACGATACAAAATTCTAACTTACTAGTTGTAGAGCATGCCGAAAACAGTTCTCCTAATTGGATTAAGTTCTTCCACTGCTTTCTTGATCCCTGAAAAAGACATTCTTGGATAAATTATAAGTTGGCGAGATTGGATTACTTGATAATATTTTCAGTAATATTATATTTTTAATTAAAAGTGGTTAAAAATTAGAGTCTATTAATAATATCTGAAGTATATAGAATATTATAATCTCTAATAAGTTTCATTAAGTATTTAATCTGTGGAAGTGTAGCCTTGCCTTCATAGACCTTCTCAAAAACACGTGGAACACCAGCAAACAGTGTTGGCTTTAACTCCATTAAATCATCCCTCAACGCATTCAGATCCTTGAATTTAAAAATATGGTATGAAGCATAGAAAAATCATTAACATGTCAATGCCACCAAGGAAATCCAGATTATGAATAAATTCTTGAACAAAATTACCCCATGATAGTAACCAACAGATGCACCCTTACGGAAAAAGTACTCCTCAATTGTGCGATCAAGGATATGGGCCAGAGGTAGGAATGACAAGTACACATCATTCACAGTCATCTGTTCAAATTAAAATTCGTGTCACTTTTGCTAAAAGAAAAATGGATCAAACATCAGATTTACCTTGTCTTCAAATTGTTCCATGAAAAGATCCATTCCTCTTACTAAAGCCATCACGTTTTCGTATATTAAAACAACTCCTTTAGGGTCTCCACTTGTCCCACTAGTGTACATTATTGTACAGATGTCATGACTCTGAGGAGGAAAACTACTTTTCGGATTGGCTTTTCCCTGAAACATAATACCAGGAATCACAGTTTTACCACTTTATATCCTTATCACCTGCTTCTCAGTAAGTTGTCATATCAAAGTTTCTGCAACCTTTAGATTGCATTTTATTTTCATTGATGACCAAAGTTATTGTAACACAACATCTTTATAAAAGGAAAAACTAACTCATTTTTCCTGTGTGAATAACTTTTATAACGTGTGGCATCTAAGCTTTAAAGGCAAAACAAATTCCATAATTGCAAAAGTAGAAAAAAGTAAGAACTAATTCTCTACTAACTAACCAAGTTCAAGAACTCATCCCAGGAATATGGCTTAATTCCAATAGCAGAAGCCTTATCTTTCTCTTCCTGTGTTAATGTAGTGAAGCACACAATGGCTGTACCATAATCAAATTTAGTGTAATTCTTTTAATCATTCTGATAATTCTACCACAGAACTACTGAAATGAAAACCAGAAAAGTTTACCTTTAAGTCGCTTTGAGGATTTACATTCAGGATTTAAAACCTGCAAATGGTATATTTACTCAGAACTAAGAATCTATAAACTGCAGCTAGCTCTGAATCCCTGATATATAAAAAAATCTGAAGTGAAACATCATATTTTGTGTTTTTTTTACATTATCGTTATTGCTTACCTCTTTAACCTTCTTATCCTGGACGAACACAACATCTATTTCTGCATGATCTATGATATAGTTTACAGCACCAGGTCCTGCATTAAAAGTCTTAAAATTTGATCAGGATCTTAATTACAATACAACAAAGGAGAGAGAGAGAGGGAGGTGGTGATACAACTTTATTTGAGTGAACTTACCGAGAGTGTCGTAAAGAGGCACACAAATTAAGCTCTGAGCAGAACAAGCCTAAACCAATTAAGACATAATTATGAATCATGGTATGATATACAGTGTGATAGAAAGAACAAAAGGTAAAACTTTGAGAAGACAAGAGTTATAGAAGTATCAAACCTCCATTGCCACAATCCATTCAGGACAATTAGATCCATAAATTCCAATTCGACCACCCTGTTACATAAAAAAGATTCCCTTTGAAAACTGCTGATCTACTGTGCTTACAAATCACGAGGGAAAAACCCTTTAACAAGCACTTACAACTTCGGCTCCAGATGCTCGTAAAGCAGAACTTATATGCAGAACTTCATCATAAACTTCCTTATACGTGCTCCACACATATGGTCCAAACTATTAACATGATTCAAAAATAGTTACCTGGTTTTCTTGACATATAAAAAGTGATATAACAAAATAAAGCTCAGAAATATACCTTTCCATCAACAATTTTACGTCGTCCGAGCATCGGGTTGTTAGGATAGTTTTTGACAGAGTCACTGCAGCCATGAAAGAAAGGCTTTCCATGATGAAAATATCATTCATTGATGAACCACCAAAATCTCAATTTTTATTACGTCGTTATTTGACAGACCCCACATTGTTACTATATGGGTAAAGCTGAGTACAGAACATATGTAGTATCTTTAAAATCTAATAGCAACTGCTGAATAATTGTAGGTACTAAAAGCAATTACCAGAAAATATCCCATGTTGTAGAGAAAACAGGATCCAAAGGAGGAAATTCCTTTTGGGAGAGGAGATTGCGGTACACCGGACCAACAGAGAGGTTACCATTTTTACCTTCTCTTCCTTCTTCAACCTTAACCGAAAAGGCCTTCATTCTCCCTTGTTATCAAACCTGAACAAGGCACAAAACAAGTGTATCAACCACCGTCAGTTTCCCTCAACTTGATTCGCTTGTGTCTATTACTACATTTAAGTCATCCAAGTATCCGGTCAATGACAGGCACCAAAAAGTCAATCATTTTCTTTTTTATTATTAAAATAATAGTAACAAGACACATTGCATGGTTCGGAAGAAACTCTGAATTATCCACAATCCCCCAACTAATTTTTAAGTATGCTTTATGATTAAAGTTTTATCAAGCACTTCACATCAATCAAAAAGAAGCGTAACTATTCGTTGAAGTTTGGCAGAGGTGGTCCCGGATCACAGAACAAGACAATAAAACAGTTTTTTCATGTCAAATATATAGAAAAACAAGACTCCAAGACGCCGGGAACGAAGGAGAAGCTGAGAATGAGAATGGTCTTTGCTAGCACGATTATCATAGTTTATAAATTACTATAACATTAGAAGAAAAGGGCAAAGAGAAGAAAATTGAAAAGTGAAAAGGTGAACGACATAGGGCATAAGAAACACAACATGGCACATATATCTGTGGCTAGAGATAGGTACGGACGTTTGCGTGGATGTATGAACTGAGACTGGTTTCCGTGTATATAGGGTGTACCTCTCTGCTTCTCTGCAAATTGTGTTGAAACAAAGTTGATAGCAGACATATTAGCGAAGAACCAAGTTGAGAATTTTATAGCCAAGAAAGGAGTTACAAGTGCAAGTTGCAAGTGTAAATGAGGTTGTTGAAGGTTGGAAACGAATAATAATGAAGACTGAAAACCACCCATATCGTACAGTAACTTCAATTTTTTCCATGTGACCATGTCCTCCTTTTCCATCTCATGGTTATTGCAAAGATAAATAGAAATATGTAAAAGTAAATCAAATTTAATATTTTATCTTAAAATAACACATTTTACCAACTTTCTTTAATCCCAACCAATCAAGAAAAATTATTTAATTTATAAATTTTTCATTTCCGTTTATGTTTGTAATTTGGTCAATTTCTTTTTTTCTCTCTGTTGAACACAAATACTACTAGTGTTTTCATTTTAAATTATCTAAAAAATCTCAGTCACCTCACCTCATACCTGCTCATCAGCCATTAGGATGAAAATGCAGACAGACCAACTCATTGAGTGTGTTAGGCTGACAATACAGAGAGGCTCATAAGTGTGCTCATTGATAACTTTACAATGTTATCACTTATGATTTTTTTTTTCTTATCCACTTATAGAAGTATAGATTGTGTTTCGGTAGGTATTTGGCTGAGCCTTTAGTTGTAGTAGATTGCCTGCTTGAGCCAATTTTTGGGTTGTTTGTTTGTTTTTTGTTTAGCTTTTATGTCATTGAAAGTGTCATGGAATTTAGAAAAGGAATTTCAATGTTAAAATTAGTAGATGACTTTTCACTTAACCAATAATGTTGAAATACATTTTATTTATATCATTAGAGTTTATTATGAAAAAATCATAAAATATAAGACATGGTATACAAAAATTAGATTTTAGGTTTGAGAATCTATTACACCTTTAATTAAATGTATAAAAAAAATAGATTTTAAGTTCTAGAGTTGGTTACACCTTTCACTAAATGTATAAAATTGATTTGATTTTCAAAATATTTAAATCTCTTCAAAAATAACACTATAAAGAAAAAAAAAACACTATAAACCAATATTAACCTTGTTCTTAATTATTCTCATTAAGAAGAAATCAAAAGTTATATATTTCTTTATAAAACTATTTAAAAATGATTTTAGAAAATTTGATATTTTAGTTTTTGAAGATTTTAGATTTTTTTTTTTTTTGTATTTTTGTATGAGAAAAAAATGGAAGATAGTAAGTATTAGGCCAACGAGGATATCGATAATGCTCATATCTTTAAGATATTATTTAATTATTAAAAAAAAGTTAGGATATTAGGAGTACTCGTACCTCTGAAATGTTAAAAAGAAAAACTTTTTTCTTATTTTCTAAATATATTTCTTCCAAAATTTTAATTTTTAATAATTTTATATTTATTTTTAGTCTTTATTTGAATTATTTAGAATGAGTGTACATGGCATAGGGTAGTCTGCATCTTCATAGACATGTCTATTTCACCGAGTCTCTCTTCGAGACCATGCCTAGATCGTTACGTCTTTCGAGTGGGTCGAAACTTACCCAACAAGGAATTTCATTACCTTAGGACTGTTATAGTTACGGCCGCTGTTCACCGGGGCTTCGGTCGTCGGCTCCCTTGTCATCAAGTCACCAACTTCTTTGACCTTCCGATACTGGGCAAGCGTCAACCCCCATACATGGTCTTACGACTTTGCGGAGACTTGTGTTTTTGGTAAGCAGTCACCCAAGCATGGTCATTGCGACCCCACCAAAATAAAAGGAAAATATTTTTTTATTTTTTGAAATTGTTTATTTAATTTTTTATATTTTCTTTATAAAAAAATTAAAAATTAGTGTTACACAATGCGAGAGATCGAACAAGCACTAAAAGAAATAAGAAAAGACATTATTTATATGATTTTTAAAACAAGATATTTGTAAATAGTAAAAATAATGTCTCTAGAAGAAAATGTCAAAATTAGGTATAAAAGAAAAATACGTACAATATTAGCACATAATATAGTACCTAAATCAAAAGAAAAAAAATGGGAGGAACATACCTTCCAAGCTTTACCGTTACCTTTTCATATATCTCCTAAAATTTCTATGCTTTAATGATTTCTTCTTTTGTAATTGTTGTTAGGAGAATTCCTTTACACTTTCTTCTAGTCTCTCTTTGTCTTTCTCCCTCAACCTTCCTCTTTTTTTTTTCATATGTATTGACACACATTAAAATATCCTGATAATCTTGTCTTAATTGTGAACTAATTGGTAATTAACAATATAAAGAAAGAATTGAATTTGATAACAATATATTTCAAAAATAATATTCGGGACATTAATTATAATTATTGTTAGAAATTATGCAAATCTTTAGGATCATATATTTTTTTTATAAAAACTAATTTAGTAAATCATAGCATAATATCATATATTGATTCTAATTAAAATAATCTTTCTTTTTAAAGACTAAGATGTCATGTGAGGGATGCAAAGAGAAAAGATGGGTGAGAATATGTATAGAACCTTGGGTTGGACTCACAAAATGGATTAAAAACAAATTGTACTATTTTATTTTATTATTATTTTTGCTATTATATTTTCTATTCTTTTTGTGCTAAAATTAAAGTTTGAAAATTTAAAGAAAATTTATTTCATTTGTTGTCCTTTTTACCTACCATTAATTGAAAACATTTTTTTTTATTTTTTATTTTTCTTTTTAAAAATGAATTTATATACTCTGACAAAATTGGGTGTTAACACATACCTTAGACCTTTATATAGTGGTTATTCCGAGCTTTTACCTTTTTTTTGGTCTAATCACGGTCTATCATACCTTAATTAACATTAAGAGGTTAATTTGTCATTACCATTGCTAATCTGACCATGTTGTGATCAGTCGATCATGTTGTTTAATATGACCATATTGTAACCGCTCGACCATGCTGTTTAATTTGACCATACTATAATTGCTTGGTCCAAGTGGGCGACTAAAGGAGCTTTGCCTAAAGCGATTGGTCTTGGAGCTTGGTTTAAGAGAGCTTAATCTTGGAGCTTGGTCTTGGAAAGTTTGATCTGAAGGAGCTCGGGTAAATGAATATACGGTATACAGGCTCCCTAAACCCGAGCATTAAATAATTTGTGAAGAAGTTTGAATTTGGCCGTTTGGTTCTTAACGCTCACATGTTGAAAAGTGTAACCCAATCAGGAGGGGTTCCCTAGTTGGAACTCGTCGTTGTACGCTTTGTTGCACGTTGATTGTATGAGCTTTATCATTTTGAAGATGAGTGTTTTGTCAAGGATTGATTGAGACTGTGCATTGAGATTGGTTTGTCAACATGTTGAAGCTAAGAGAGGTTGGTGGACGTTGGTTGAGACCCTATGATGAAGACTGGACTACTAATGTGATAAATTTGAAAGAGTGATGGACATTGGATAAGATTATACATTTGAGATTGGTCAGCCAACAAGCTGAATTCAAAGAACTTATGGACATTGGCTAAGACCCTACATTAAAGACTGGGCGACCAACATGTTGAAGGATCGAGTCCATGTAGTAGAGCTCGAGCGACCAAACCCCACATTAGAGACTGGACAACCAACATGCTGAAGAATTGAATCCATGCGATGAAGCTCGAACGACCATCATGTTGAAGGATTGAGTTGTACATAGAGCTCAAACGACCATCATACCGAAGTCAAAAGGGATGTTGAGTAAAACCTTATAGTTGAGATTGGTCGCCTAACAGGCAAAAGTCGCAGGATTGATGAACATTGGCTAAGACCCTACAGTAAAGACTAGACGGGTGACATGCTGAGGGACTAAGTCTATGCGATAGAGCTCGGACGACCATCATTCTGAAGTCGAAAGGTTGATTGGACATTGGCTAAGACCCAACAGTAGAGACTAGATGATTTTAAACGAGCACCCTTTCGATCGAGCTGTTGAAGTTGTACGCTTGAGATGGTAGAGGTTCTTTTCATAACTCTTCCTTAACAGACCTATTGTGATTGGACCGAGTGGTAGTGGTTCTTTGAAAAACTCTTCCTTGATTGACTCGACATTTGGTTGACTGGGTTTCACTTGGGTGAACTCTTCCTTGAACGACTATTGCGATTGGACCAAGCGGCATGGGTTCTTTGCATAACCATCCTTGACAAACTTGACATTTAATTGATAGAGGTTCACTTAGGTGAATTATTCCTCAACTGAGTTGTTGGAGGTGCGGTAGGGATTCACTTAGATGAACTCTTCCTTGATTGACGCGTTGACAGACCAAGCTATAAACCTGAAGAAAAGAAATCGAGTGATCCAAACTAAATGACCAAAACAATAAAGCCGAAAGACTAGCATAGATAAGGCAAAATGCTTGACCTGTCAAGCTTGGTCAACAGGTTGAGACCTAAGGATACTAACATGCAAGTTGGGCTCCTTAGATCAATCTAGATTTATGATCCGTTTACGATCCACCATTCAAGGAGGCAAAAAAAAAAAACTTAAATAATATTATTAAATTTATCAATAATAATCTTTAATTGATTCTTATACTACTTTAACTTGAGTATATCTTAAGCTTGACGAAATTTACTATCAAAATTGTGTTTTATTGAGGTGTGAATGCTGAGAAAGAAAAGTTTCATAACAAACTGATAAAATGAACGCTCTAATTCTTATTTCATAAACTTCAGTTCCTATTTACTATAAAATTTATTATTAAAATATTTTGAATCTTACATCAATTCCTCTTTCTATCCCTCTTCCATCATATAAACAAAAACTTATAAAAACATACCTTTTGTTATAATTGTTATAGAATTAAGGAATTAAATTTTATTCTTTTAATGATTAAATTAGCACTTTTTATTACATGCTTTAAAATTAAAATTATACTTTAGAATTTTAATAAGATTTTAAAGAATTAATATCATAACAAAAAATTACTTTGAGATTAAAATTGTTTAAAACTATTTAATTTTCAACACAATAAAATTAATAGCGACTAAGAGTCATTATTATATGATAATTCATAATTATATGTTGTTATAATTTTTATATTATTAATTTTCTTTAAGATATTAAATATAAACTGTAAAATTATGTGGATATAACATTCATAAAACTCATTAGTGCAAATGATCACGTTTTACATGTTTGAGATAACACATTAGATATACCATTTTACAATGAAAAAATTTAAAAAATTTGTTAGAAAGTTTTACATCAACTTAAAATAAAATTAATTTCAAATATATAAATAGATATAAATCTCACAAATCATAAAACTTTATAAAATTGAATTAAATTTTTCACTTTTTTAACATGATATAAAAATCTTATTCTAAACTGAGAGTTATTATCAAAAAAATCATAAAACTTATTCTAACGAGAGTTATTATGGAACAAATCATTAATATTTAGTCTCATTATAACTTTATATATATATAGAGGGATTTATAATAAAAACCTAACGTTAAATTTATTTATAAAGATGTTACATCGGTTTTCTATCAATCAAATCAAATGAATATAATATTTTTTTTATTTCACCATTTAGTTTAATCCTATATTTATAGCTTTTTAAAAAAAAATTCTTATTTTTCTAAGGTTAAAATTAAAGAATTAATATACTATCTCATTATATACACCTGTGTGAATGAAATGGATAGTATATTAAAAATATTAATGTTAAATATGGTTTTAGTTTATAAATTTAGATGCAAAGTTAATTTTTTTTTTCGTGCCTTAAACTTTAATGAAGTTTGGTTTAATAAAGTTTGGTCCTCGAAAGTTAAAATTGAATAGTGAACATCATTATAACCCATTGCATGTAATTTTGTAATGTTTTAATTGATTTTTAAGATTGAAGTTTGAGTTGTTTACATTATTTAATATTATTTAATATGTTGGAATTCAAAAGGTTAACCTAAATTGTTAAAAACACAAAAAAATTAATGTTGTTAGGTTAAAAATGATTATATCTATTATTTTTTAAATTTGAAGACTAAAATATATCAAAGTCTCAAATAAAGACAAATTCTAATTTGATTTCTAAATTTAAATATTAAAAACATATTTAACTAAAATGTATTATTACTATTTATAATTTTATATTTATTTTGACTAAACTACTTTTTCTTTCCATTATTATAAATAACCGAAAAGGAATAATACAATTTTTTATAAACTTTTTTTAAATTGTCCTCTGTTGTGTTTTCATCTCTTTCCGTTGTTCCAAAGAAGGTGGATATAGAATGCACTAAACTTGTCAAATTAGCTAATCTTATAAGATTTGGTCATAGTTCTCATGAGTCCTTTATTAAAAAAGTTAATAAGATCAAATATTCATAAAATTTTATAGATTTGGATTAGTCCATATATCTTCTTTTAACATATTTACTATTTTATTCATAATAATATTCAAAAGTTTTTTTTTATTAAGTTAACCTATTGATCCAATTCATGTTAACATATCCACTAGTAATGTGTTTATGAATCAAACTATGTAATTATATTAATATTTAGTTTCCTTTTTTTTAACTTTATAAAATTGTGTGTATTTTTATTTAATTTTGATATACAAAAGTGTTTATGTCATATTATCATTGTTTTATAAAAATAATAATTTATTTGATTTTTTATGGATGATTCTTTTAAAAAAATATTTCTTTTAAACTGAAACATACTTATAACATTTTAGACGTTAAAATTAAAAATAAGTTAAAAGCTTATTATATATAATATTTTTTAAATAATTTATGAAAATAAATTCATAAAAACTTTCACGAAAGAATTAAAAGAAAATATACTTTTACAATTAGATGCAAATATTAATTATTTCTAGACTTATAAAAAGGACTTATTTTGAACATTATTTTTCTCTTTCAAAATTATTTTATTTTTAAACTTAAACAAACTCAACATGTATTTTCAACTTTTCAAAATCATGAAACTATGTATATAAAATATTATTAAATGAAAAAATTAAAAATTATTCTAAATAATTTTTTATAAAACTGTATTTATATATTCTTTAAGAATAAATAATATAATAGAAACAAATATAAATTAACTTTCATTTTCCAAATCTATACAAAATAATTATTATACTAATTTCTATCAAAACTATCTATTTTTATTAGATAATAAAAAATTACCTTAATGCAATAAAATTTTTAAATTATATATATTTTTTTTTGGGTATTCAACATTGCAGTGTTTGGAATGAAGAAAAAAAAAAGAGAATATTAATGTAAAAACTGTTAAACAAATATTAAAAAACAAAATGAAATGAATAATTAAAAATATATTAAAAATAAACTAATTTAGTTTTATGGATTAACTAGACTCTAACACTGTCTCAATCATTTTATGTGAAGTTTTGGATACTATAGATTTTAAAATGCCCTAAAAATAAAAGTTGATTTTGGAAGAGAACTAAAAGCTAGTAAGACAATATAGGATGCAACAATTCACTTTAAGCATTCACCTATGATATGACTATCCTATTCCGTGTGAGTCATTAATATGCAAGCCAGAGTAGATTTTGGTGAAAGATATAAATATATATTCAATATTCAACTCAAATATTTTTTACTTTTTTTCTGTGGCTAAACAAGTTCTGATATTCAAATTTAAGGAAATTCTTCTCTCTCTTCTATACAGACATTTTATAAAATTCTTTTCATTAATTATTGAATTCACATGTTAATGTAGTTTATTCAACTGTTTTTTAACTCAAATTTTAATAAAAATATTTATATAACATTTATATACAAATTAAATTTTATTTGAATTTGGAGAGAGATAAAATTATTTAATTTAAAAAAGAAATTATGACTAAATTGAAACAAAATAAAAATACATAAAATTGAAATTAATGCAATGATAGGTGACACTGCACTCTTACCTTACATTGTTATTGGCATATGACACAATATCAATTTGACACTTAACAATTTTTTTAAAAATATTTAAAAAATAAAAATAATTAAACAAATATTTAAAAAATTCAAAAAAATTACAAAACATATATTCTTTAAACGATGTTAATACATTGGAAGAAAAAAAAAGATAATAATAACCCATTTCAGAAAAATCATAAAAAATAAAAATCCATTGTATGATTAAATCTATTATAAACAAAATGTTTCTTTTTCTTTTTTGAATTTCAACGAATGACCAAGCAATATGTAACTTTATAACTTTGCCCTTAATTATGTGAAGAAGTAAATGTTAAATTAATCATATATTTTAAATAAAATCATGTTTATAATAAAAATTATTTAAATATCTCCAATCACGATATATACATTTCAACCACTATACTAGTTTTCTTTTCTTAGCAAATATGGCTTTTCTGACATTAAAGTTGTACTGTGGGTGGATGTGCGACAAGCCTTAATTAAATTGGTAGATACAGGCAGAAAATACTTAATTTATCTTTTGAGAAAAAATATTTTATTTATTACCTTTTCAATTCTTTTTATCTATTTCAATAAAAAAAAGTTGTATTTTTTTGTTTTGTTTTTTATTCTATTATACCTTATACATCTTCTAATTTTTAAATAAATGTTACATTAGTATTTAGTGTTTTAGATAGAGGAATGAGTAAAATAAGAAAATGAAAAACTATTTTATTATAATGAACAAAATGTATTGTGTTTCTTGATTGTTGAAAATAAAATTGACCACTATAAATGAAGGGAGAGATTCATTTAATTCATACTGCCAAATGCCACTCTTTCCCAGCTGGCTTATGTGAATAAACAGTATTTGTGAAATATTCAGTGTCACTAGCAAAAAGTAACTTACAAAATGGTAAGAAATAAATTACTTTACATCTGAAAACTGTAATTAACTATAAGATACTACTTTCCATGAATTCAAACTTAAAATCCATTTCAGAAAATATAGTTTCTTGCGCTTTAATTATATCACTAAAACCTCTCTATTTAACACATTGTTTTTCTTTACTTTTTTTAAATATAATAAATTATTAAATTCATGAATTAAAATTTCGATAAATAACTATTCCTAAGAATTAAAATCATATTAAAATTTTCACGTATTTTAATCCAAATACTTTAACAAGAAATTAAGGCAGCAAACTACTCACACTCTGGATTCTTTTTAAGATTAATGATAGTAAATTACTACTTTAAATACTAATGTTTAATTGTAAAAAATCAAATATAAATATAGATATAAATAAACTTAGTGCTTATTAACCAAATCCATCATTAGGTAAAACGTAAAAAGGTAAGATCATACACAAGTAAATTAGATTTTTCTTAGTTTTGTTTACAAAAAATAGGTATGATAGTAAGGTAAACTTTTTATCTTTTTTCTACTAAATATAAATTATAATGCTTTTTTTTCCAGAAAAAAGAAGTTGTTGGTGATAATACTTATTAAAGTTATATTTAGAAAAATCTATAATTAGTTAATGGATACGAATATTTGCATTGATTTTTTCTTATAATATAATGAAGGGGGAATTTTAGAGTCCTTAAATTGGAGCTACGTGGATAAATCGTCAATTTTGTTAGTTTTATTATACCCTATTATTTATTAGCATACAGGGATGTATATCCGTTGCTTTAATTTATTAGCATAAAAGTATACAAATTTCTAACGTAACAGATAGAGGCTCTCTCCTAACTTTTTTTATGGGATATGACACTTTTAGACTCTTCTATTGGTTAATTCTTCATTTTATATATCCTATTTGTGTATATAAAATATGTGAAAAAAATGAAGCATGATAATATGTACTTTTCAGATCTTTGTGCTTCACCGAATGAATTGAATGTAGTATTCGAAACTTGTATTTGAAAATATACCTCAGTTATTCATCCTTTCTTTTCTCTGTTTGAGACAGATCTGCCCATTCCATAACTTATATAAAAGAAAAATTATGATGGATTAGATAAAACTTGTCAATTTGAATTAAATAGCCACAATAAATATTGTTCATCAATGCATTAATAGTACTAAGGATTTCTAAGAGCCATTAGTCTATTATTATTACGTCTAATATTATAGTACCTATCCCACTGTATAGGCTTTGTTTTTCGTCTAAAAATCTCACCTTAATTAATGCCATTAGAGTTTCATTTTTTTTTAATATGTATTGTTATTTGTCAGCTCAAACACTTACTCTTGTTTTATAACTTTTTAGCCATCTTGTATTTTCCAAGACAATAAATAGAGGACAATAATTCGATCATGCAATGTAACACACCATAAAAGTTATAATTATCATAATAGTGAGATAATGGTAATATAATATTATGTTGTATGCTTATACATGTACAATTATCTTGAAGAATGAAAAGATTATCTCGTAACATAATATATATATATATATATATATATATATATATATATATATATATATATAATATCCAACTTTTAAAATAATAAAAGTTATCACATTTTGAAAGTTTAAGTACAATTATAATAGTTAACATACACTTTCAAATTTAAACTCATGAAATTAAAACTTGATATCATTTTATAATATATTTAATTAGGAATCTGGTTATTATATTTAGGTATTTTATTAGTTTTATTTTTTATATTGGTTTTTAATTCAATTGAGTTTTAGTTTTATAAAAAGACTAGAGTTGTCAAGATGGGTCACAATTCGCGGGCCAACCCAGTCACCATGGGTTCGGGTCGAGTTGGACTTAGAAAATTGTGTTTTTTTTTTATGCAGATCAAATTTAAATCCGGCTCATTTAAACCTGACTCATGCAAGTTGAGCTCATGGTGGACCGGATTGGCCCACCAACCCACCTACCTAATTTTATTTTATTAAAATTTAATTTTAATTTTATAAAATGATATTTATTATTTTTTTTGTTTGGAAAAATTATTTAAGTTTCTATTTTAAAAATTAATTAAACAATCATGTTGGGAGTGAATTTTGAGAGTGAAATTTGTTTAGATTTAAATTATAAAAAATTTGTAATATTTTTATTTTAAAAAAATTGTAATTAAGTGAACCAGTGAGTCAAACCGTTTACCCACCAACCCGTGGCAGGTCGGACCGGGTTCGAATTTTTCTGGCTCGCTAATAAATGAGCCGGGTTGAATTGACTCACTAAGTGACCAACCTGTGATGGGTCGAACCGGGTTACCTGCTTTGATAACTCTAGAAAAGACTCAATGTGACATTTTTTTTAAATGACATTAAAATTGTTTAAAAGTGTCATGTATCAAAATTTAGATCATTTCCTATCTTGAACTCCGTTGATTTTTACATGTATTACATTTAAGGTAGAAGATAACTCATTTTGATATGTAACAAATCTTAATTATGACACATAATATTTTTAAACAACATTAACATCAATTTAACTAAAGAGATCATGCTAAATCCTTTTTATAAATATAGGAACTTAATCCAATATTTTTCTAAAAAATAAAAACTCAATTGAATCAATTAAAAAAATATAAAGACTAAAAGAAATTAAAAGACTGGACCAAATTACTAATTAAATCTTTTATAGTATTATCATATTGCATGGCAATCATTACCTTTCAAAGCATATATAATTAGTCCACTCCTTATATATAATACTACATTAACATAAGTGTGTATAAAAACATACATCTCAATATGTATAAAATAAAACAACACCGTCATATTACAACCCAATATTGGTTGAGGGACTTACTCAACATATATAGAAAGCAATATCTATTTTAGTATTAGGATATTTTCTTAACCAAAATGCAAGTCAAAAACATTATCTCTTAGGATTCTCCTCACTGTAATGATTACCTTGTCACTTAAGCGTTTTAACTTGTGACAACCTCATGTTATCATACAAGTTCTATAGCATTTTCTCACTAGCCTAAGATGTTAGTGCCAACTAGAGCTTAGGATGTTAGAGTGCCAACTAGAGCTTAGCCTCACACTTAAGTGTTTACAACCACAAACAATATCACTTGGACACCATGTTCAATGCTTAAGTGATTTGCTTCTAAATGATATAAAATGGTATCAATATCTCTATTTTTTAAGCTGCAAATTATCACTTATGCTATTTGTTACATCGTTCGAACAATGTAAGGTGGTTACAATTCATGCACACCGCTTGGTCTCACCTACGCAACCACCTATCACTTGAGTGATACCCAGCTCGAAAGTAACCTTAAATACAAATTACACAACATTTCCAAAAGTATTTAAAGTAATTGAAGTCATTTCTCTAACTTTATCCATTTGATTTTTTGTCATAACATTTGGTGAATTGACTAAGAGCCATTGTATTTCTTATCTTTTTATATTAGAACAAAAAAAACATGACATTTTATAGCAATTCATTCTTATGTTACAGGTCATACAAAGATCCTAACTCTTTCCCAAGTTCAATATATATTTGGTTTTATAATGACTTGGGTGTCTTTACTAAAAGAGTGAAATGTATGTAGTGTCTCCTGACTTTCATAATATGATAAAATCTTTGCATGTGAGTGTGTCTATATGTTTGTATTTGTATCAGTATTTATATTTGTGTGTGTTTCTATATCTATGTGTATGTCAACAAAGATATTTCATCATTTACAATCAACAATATTATATATATATATATATATATATATATATATATATATATATATTTAAATAATTAATCATTTAACGTATTGAAATATATACAGTTAATCTACTTACTCACTTTTTTTTATTATGTTAATTCTTTAGTAAGTAGTTAGTTAGATATTATTTTATTATATAACATTTTGTAAAATAATAAGAATTTTATATTATTGTACTATATATTTATTTAACTTAATGATGAATATTTTTCTAAAAATTAGTATATTTGTAGATCAAATTAATTTCTCCTTTACAACTTAATTAAGTCTTATTTGATCACTAAGATATATCAATTGAATTTTAATAAATACTAATTTATTTTTATATACGAAAATATATCTTATTTTTTTTTTCAACTTTAAAGCTTTGATAAGATAAAATTATTTAACGCTATGTGTTAAGACACTAAATGCTATACATAAAAATTATCCTAAACTGTTATATGTTACTCAAACAGACAATGTCTAAACGTTTATTCTCGTATAATGCCTAAATTTTTAGGATCGTCTAATACTTTAATATATGTATATATTTTTTATGTGTTGTGTTATGCTGTCTTTTTCTATGTTGATCATCTCTATACAATACCTTTGTACACAAGCCTGCATTAGAATCAAAAGAATGTTTAGAGATAAAAAGATGTTTTATGAATGTTTCTTTCATACCTTTTTGTTCTCTCGTCCCTACATACAACACAGTTGTCTTTGCAAGACGTAAAATAGCTTCTAACTTCGTAAAAAGACTATATCTCACGTGAAAGTTAAAGTTGAGTAACAGATCTTTTTCGAATATAAGTCTACGTAAAGAAGACTGTATGAAGAGAAAATTATCAAGAATTATTCTTTACATTCTCTCACGTTACTGTTTTCTATAAGCTTATATTGTTCAACACTTATTCTATGAAAAAAAATTCTTTGTCAGTTTTCAGAATCTCTTAGTATTAATATCATATTCTCTCTATTAGAGTTATTTTCTGATCTTGTATCTTGAAAAACACTTTGTTTTTCTCATATTCGAAAATGAGTTCAAATACTTGTAAGTTTAACTTAGCGGAGTTAAACAGTCAATAGTATTAGACTATTGTATACCAAGAGTGGTGATACTCATTCTAACCGGTTAGATTAGTTGTAATATTAAAAAGTGATTTAAATCATGTGTAATCTTTTAAGATCAATTAAACTCTTTACAAATGTTTAACGGAAAACTAGACATAGCTTGATTTAAAATAAACCAATATAAAATTAAGTTTGTCTTATAACTTTTGTTTTTAAAGTTTTTTTCTATATACTTTTCAAATTACTTAAATGTTTAATATTTATTATAAACCTTCCAAACTTTGTAAAAGAGTTTAAACATTTGTGAAAAATTTTAAAAATTCTATTCTAAGTATCTCTTTTTTAGAGTTTTTTTCCTGTATTTTAAACTTAAATTCAATATAATAATAAAAATTAGGATAAAAAAATGAATTTTGCAAGTGGCTGAAAATACAACTTTTAAATAATTTTAATGAAACAAATTTATTATAGTTATGGTTGAAATTCCTTCTTATGTTACCATTAATTATTATAGAACTAACTACTAACAGATTTAGTTTGATAAATTGACAATATTCGTTATCACATACCTACCAACAACTTTAGTTAATATTAATCTAAATGTAAAACATAAATGAATAATTTGCCAAAAAGAGAATCTGAAGAATAATTAAGCCCAACCAATTGGAGAAGAATTTAAAACCTAATTATTGCGGGTAGGTTCAGTTGGAAGCACAGTATTGTGTGTTTAATCAATGTATTAGTAGTTACTAATCTTCGCCGTCCCAAAATAGTAACAGTCACGTTACATCGCAAACATTCATTAATCACTTTCTTCCCAAATTCATCTCTCTTATTAATTATGATGTCATGGGTGGCTCACTTTAATACGATCTCACCCTATCGTTGTCGTCATCTCCTTATTGGAT
This sequence comes from Vigna radiata var. radiata, assembly GCF_000741045.1. Lineage (NCBI taxonomy): Eukaryota > Viridiplantae > Streptophyta > Magnoliopsida > Fabales > Fabaceae > Vigna > Vigna radiata. The sequence goes on from NC_028358.1 coordinate 29,207,797, forward strand.
AGCAACTTAATAGCCACTTAACTGTAATGTCCTAACAGAACTGCCACTAATTCTACCTTTTCATTAATTGTCTAAATTATCTTTATTAATTATCAAAATGTCATTCGATCATATTTTCCATATATATATATATATATATATATATATATATATATATATATATATATATATATATCTTGAGTCTCGATTTTCTTATTTCATAATTGTTTATTAATTGTGCATATAATTGAGATAATTTGTGATGAATATTAACTGTAAGATAGTTTGGTATCTTGTATTTTGTCAGTCTTTATTTAATGTGAGAATATGATCAAATATTTTTATATTTGAATATTGTAAACTTATGTGTAGAAAGTCGTAAAATGAACAATTATTACTATGGAATTAAATTTTGTCTAATTTTTATTAATAGTTACATAAATAATTAGAAAGGATAAAAATAGTTGTTTTAATTTATGTGTTTAAAGCTACTTGTCAAATAACATATGCTTCTGGTATTGGTCAAATGGTATGTGTGTTTTCTTTATGCTTTTCTTTTCACTTTTCCTTTCTTTTCTCTATATTGTTCTTTTTTTGTTCCTTCAAAACATGACAAGATCTTTGTGTAGATGACTGTTGGGTCTAGGGTTAACAACTTTTGACGTTATAGTTTTGTAAGAAAAATAGTTTACTATTCATATGGGTTACATCTTACAATATTTTCAATAAAAGTTAAAATAAAGTTAAAATATTGTGCTTTTAACTAGTCAAGATACTTTTTGCTATGCTAATTAACATGTTTAGTACAGTGTAAATGACTATTAATTATCGATATCAATATCTTAAAGCTTAATACTAATAAAAAATAATATTAAAATATTATAGTTGAAATAAATAGTGTAGCATAAAAATATCATCAAACTAATTATTATTCATCATTATCAAGATGTTATGTAATAAAACGTAAAAAAAGAGAAAAGTTTATCGTATATAAACAAAATAAAATACTAAGTGAAAGAAGATAAACAAAAGATTATATGATAAAATCTTAGCTTTTATGTAGTAAAATCTAAAAGAAAAATTTAATAATAAAAGGGAAACACTTTTTAAAAAACACTATAATAAAAAAAGCTTGTTAATACCAAGTGTATAGCATCACCGTTGGGTCAACAGAAAATCGGACGATTCTGTTAGTCTTAAATATTAAAAAACTGGGTTAGCTAGTTGAACAGACAATTAAATAAAGATTAATGTTAAGGATAATTATTTTAAAACTAAGCAAGATTATTACTTGTTGAATTGTAATTAGATTGATATTAATATGAAACTCATTGCATGTGTCAACAATTTAGATTGACCCAATTTTATTACTAATATTATCAGATTTTAGTGGGATGAGTTCAAGTTTACAGCATGAATAAACCAAAATGCTGAATAAAATAGTAATGTAAGTAAAAGTAATCCGTGACATAAGTTTTATCACTTTCTTTATTTGGTAAGTGACCTGGTGGAGAAGATGACAACTCAATAAATGAGGGGAGTAAGATATTGTTTGCATAATAAATTAGGTTTAATACATTCGAAGGTTCCTTTGTGGGTTCATTTCAATTGGGTTCTTCAATTTTGGAACTGATTAATCGAGTGTTTTATTTGCTAAATTTTATTCAATTATAACCTTTCTGTTAAATGCAAGACGTTAACTTGTGGCATGTTGAGGCATCCAGTGGCACCGTTTGAACTGTATAGTTGGATTTTTAACATTTTTAATTGTTAAATATATTAAAGAATGAAAATATAATTAGAAATTATTAAACATATTAAATTATTAAACATATTGTAGCAATGAACCCTAACTTCTCTGATTTCCCCAATTTCACAGACAAGACTTATGACTCTCAATTTCCGAGGCCGACACCGACATCCTTAGCGGCAGCGGAGAGCTCAGCGAGAACGTCGCCGATTCCGTTCTTCTAGTTGTTGGAACACACGAAATAGTCAGTGTAATCAAATATAAATGGAGTTCTAATTTAACATGTGAGTTGTTGAGAGGTATATTGACATATATTTGTCATGCGTTATATTTTTTTAGTGAAAAAATCATTTTAAGGATTAATTTCAGAATTTATTTAAAGATTTGATGTAGATGTTCCTAGTGGAAGGGTATATAAAGAAAGTAGTTTCACAGAATCAGGTTTGCTTAGTCATGAGTGTAACATCCATTCTGAAAAGTCTGAGGCTAGTTTCAAAATTTTTATATGCTTGCTTCCTCCGAGGGCCACATGCAGAACCCATCGTGGTGTTTTGCAGTGAGGATTACCATGGAAAAACCAGAATCTTTAGCGACCCTTATCCACTACGATGCGTTGAGCTTGGTGGGGTTGAAGACGAAGGAGTGAGCGTGGCCGAAACCCTACTCGGAGTTCGTGAAGGTGTTGGTGCCAAAAAGAGGGTGATTTTTAATATATTTAATAATTTCTAATTATATTTTCATTTATTAATATATTTAACAATTAAAAATGTTAAAAATCTAGCTATACAGCTCAAACGGTGCTACCTGCATGCCTCAACATGCCATATGTATAAAAAGTTAACGTCGTTAACTGCATTTAACGGAAAAGCTATAATTGAATGAAATTTAGCAAATGAGGAATCCAATTTATCAGTTCTAAAATTGAAAGATCCAATTGAAACAAACTCACAAATATAGAGACCTCCGATCCTATTAAACCTATCCGATCCTATTAAACCTATAAATTATTATGTTTCGCTTTTCAGTATAGGAAATAACTGTCTTAGACAGGATATATTTAATAATTCAAATTCTTTTCTCATTGTATATATCAGGCTGACTTAATTCTTTTCCTAAAACATATAAAAAAACAAAACAAATTCATTATAAACAACTTTCTTTTAAAATGCATTACTTTAAACTTAAATTTACAACTAAACTAATTGGATGGTTATAATAAATTTAATGTAATTGAATTAAATGTTTTTTTATCTAAAAAGGCATCAACCTCAACTCACAAACATCCTTTAATCTGTATACTTTTAAAATCACTTTATAAATAAATAAATTAATTTCAAAGTCTTATTTAAAGCTCTATCATATTGTTGGTAATGTCTGTTACTTCAATGATTTCGTGAGGTACTTATATGTGTTGAATAAGATCATGCCCAAGCCCAACTACACTTATGATAGGCCAATTCAAAAGTTTTTTTGTTTTATCTTGCTTCAACATCATTGAACTGAGAGTGGGATCCATATTTAAACCATAGGCACATCACGATAAAAAAATAAAATAAAAATGATAAAAAAAACTAATAAAAAATTATTGTTATTAATGAATTATGAATCAATTAACCTTCATCTCGGCTCAACCCATTTAACCTGTGTGTCGGATTCAGTTTGATCTACATTTATAAAAGTTAAATTTCTTTTGACCCTATTCAATTCAAACATGTGAGTAGTCGGACTAACTTACTTGAACAAATTTTAACATCTTTATATATCAATCTCAAAAAGAAAAGGTGTGAAAGAAATTATTGGAGTGCAGGAATTAACTGCATTTGCAAGAAGGTAAAATACCGATGAAGTGATAGCCCAATAATAGTATCTATGTATTGCTCCACTAAAAAAAATGAAGCTTTCAAAAACAAGCACAGCCTAATTTATTTGATGTGCCTGGATAGGCCATGCTTTAAAATCGGTATCATCTATGTTTTTAAAAGTATGATGCAATGAACAAAAGCCAATGTGGGCATACACACAAGCTCACAATGCCTTTTAAGAGTTTCTCATTTGAAATATTTTAAAGTTAAAACTTTTAATTCTGCATTCAAACTACTAATAATTAACTATTGGTGGAAGTCGGTTTAATGTTCAAGGTGCAAACCTCACCTATGTAGTTATATATTATGATCACCGTTAAGATAAATTATAACATGAGTAAAGTAAAGTTTACATCTTCTTATATACTTTAAATTGGTGAAATTTCTAATCGATATAGGAATTAATTGATGTGGTTAAGCATAAGGTTAATGGAATACGCAGAAGGGATACATAATGTTTTAGGCAGACTCATCTGTTGGAGGAGCATAAACTGTTCTCAACCAGCGTGACAGATTGATTAAGAATGGCGTATACACGAAGTAGCAAGTGAGTGTCCATGTAACCAGTCCCTGCACACGGTTTTGAGAGGTGGCATGAGAAAGAGAAATCATCAACAAGTTCAAAATTTGATGAAACTGTTTGCAAAATGATCACCTGACCAAAGATTTCAATGTTGGGTTTAGGGTAATACCAAAGGTGGAAGAACCTGAAAGAAGTAAGTTCAAAAGAGAAACGACCATGCATATGAAGGAAAAGCAAACATTGAAAAGTAAGAGAGAAACTGTTTACTTCATAATTGGAACCTCAGCCAGTGGGCAACCAAGGCCAACAATACATGCCAAGGTGAAACCTAGCCATGTCCTATCCAACAAAAACCACATCAACTCTGCTGCGGCAAATAATATGTAGGCCTCAATATTCTCCGCTATTCCACCTTTGTAAAGTTCAGCACTCACTTCAATAAACAGCGCCAGCAATCTACGACAAGACAACCTCAATTTATCAAAACATCATGTCACTTAATTAAATTAAGGACTAAAATGAAAGAAGAGATATTTATTGGTACTTACACGAGTGAGACAATTGTTTTTGATAAACTTGCCTCTTGAACCTTGTTGAAGAGCTTTTGGTCTAGGTAGAGTTGAAGCAAACCAACAGAGGAATAAAATAGCCCTAGCAAGAAAGGCACCTGTGAATTTGGATTTTGGAGAAGATGAATTAATTAAGAAGCAAAGGCTATAAAACAAAGTGGAGAAAATTGAAGTTGAAACACACCCACCCAGATGTTTGTGTGGAGTGGACCTATGTTAATGGAGCCTGAGTCGTAGACGACGAGATTGACCCTGGAATGGAGTCCATCGAGAAGGGGACCCAGTAAGAAACCTGTGCCAAAAAGTGTGAGTGAGATTGAAGGCCATGAACTTTTGAGGTTTGTTGAAGTCTCTTTTCTCTTAGCACACTGCGGCTTAAGCAAACCCAACTTTCGTATTCTGGGAATATGGTAACTGTGGCGGAGGAGAGTATAAGGATGAACAGAGTAAGAGGAAGCACATGCAAGAAGGTATTGCATCCTTATCTCTCTTTGCGATATTCAGACAAAGAAACAAAAACCATTCCTTTCTTTTTTTTTTTTTAAAAAAAAAACAGCATAAAGAACACATGTTTTAATCTTTTTATAAATACTTATAAAATGGAAAATAAAAGTTTTTTTTTTTTTTTTTATAAATTGTAATTAACTTATAATCACTATATATCTAAAAATTTAAAATATTTTATTAATCTTAATTTTAAAAATATACATTTTACTAACTTTGTTAGATTCACAAACATAATAAAATTGAGATATTCTTTTTGTCCTCGAGAGAATAACTCAGTTAACGTAAATATTAATTTGACAAATAATTTTTATAGTTGAGATGAGACATATATTTCTCATTCCTAAAAGTAATGTGTCATTCATATTTTGTAATTATTCCATCCTTCACCAAGATAACAACGTATAATTACTTTTTGTAATCAACTACTCATTAAAATTTAAAAATATGTTTCAAGCAATAAGACACTAAAACAATAAATTTCACTTTAATAGTTATAATTTAATTTAAAATGTATATTGCACGTTGCCTTATTTACCAGCTTGATGAATTATGTCTCACATATAATTAAAGATATAGTACTAATCTTATTTTAAATTTTAATTAAAATTATAAGGAATTATAACTAGTTTAATATTATAATCTTAGTTTTTATTGTGTTCACTCATAGTTGCATAATAACTGCTTTGATTCATTTAAATCATTCTTCTTGTATGAACATAAGTTCTTTCATCTTATATATATTTTTACTATATTTAATAGTTTTGTATTATTTAAAAGTTAAAATATAAAATTGTCACTTCTTAAATCGATAATGAGTTTCTCTACTTCCTTTTCAATATGTGCTTTGAAATTCTTGAATATTTTGAACATTTCATATTTTTAATGCAAAAAGTAATTCTAAGTTTTACAAAAATAATCATTAATAAAACTTAAAATGTATCTTATGTTGTTGTGTGAGGAAGGAGAAATGAGATTGCATACATCAACATGAATTAACTAGAGTTTCATTGATGTCCTCCATGAACTTAGTTTTGATATGACATCCCTATGTTGTCTTTCTACAAGGCAAATAATGCAGATAGTCTTAGGAGTTTTTAGAGAGGGAGACCAATAACCATTTGCTTATTCACAAGTGTGTAGAAATTTTAAAAGTTTAGATGTCCAAATTGTTTATGCTACAACATAGTCTTATCTGGAACCTCTTCAGCTTAGAAGCACTAAGCCTGTTAAGGAATCATTGAAGTTGACACACAGAACATCCTATATCCTCTCATGTTAGTTTGAATGAGTAAACCTTTATCTGGATGAAATATCTGACACGTATAATCTTGGATTGAGATAGCTAGACCTTTTGCTTGAAGTTTTCCCAGACTTAAGAGATTTGTCTTAAGCTTTGGAACATAATACACATCAAATATAACATGAGTAATATCGTTGATTTGAACTTAAATACTTCCTTTGGCAACAATGTTCAGTGTTGTGTCATTTTCAAGTTTGACACTTTTGTTGAGCCCTTCTTCATGTATTTTTGAAAACCATTGCTTATTACCGGGTCGTATGATTACTACACCCTGAGTCTAGAAACCAGTCTTCCCTTTGGACAGACTATGTCATTTCTTCATATGTTACCAACAAGATCTTATTTTCTGCCTCTGTTGTATCCTTAAATGTTTCATAATGAGTGTGTTTCTTTGTTTTAGGACATTCATACCTAAAATGGCCTAGTTTGTGACATCGGAAGCATAAAAAAATGCTTTGTTTAAAGGTTGTCTCCCACGTCCTCATCCCCAACCACGATTTCCTCTACCACAATCATGACTTGGTCCTACCCGTGACTTTAAGGACTTGTTCAATAAATTGAGCACTCTGCATTCGTTGCTCATGAACAAGTAAGCTGCCATGTAGTTCATCAAGACCCAGAGTGCTCAAGTAATTGGTCTCCTTAATGGACACCACATAATTGAAATTTCAAGTTAGAGATCTGAGTATCTTGCTGACTATTGTGCTTGAGGCCAAAGTTTCTCCATTGGCTTTCATTTTGTTAATAACACTAAGAGTGCATCCCAGATAGTTATCAATCCTCTCGCCATCTTTCATGGTTAGTAGTTCGAACTCCCGTCGTAGTGCCTGAAGTTGAGCCCGTTTAACTCGTGTTAAGCCTTGGTATTTCTGCTGCATGGACCTCCATATCGCTTGGGACGTGCTTTTGTCCAGTATTGTTTCAAGAATATCTCTATCAATAGCTTGAAACAAATAGTTCTTTACTTTCATATCCTTTAGATTTGCCTCAACAACATTCCTCCTTTGTGCTTTAGCGGGCGAGGTTCCAAGCGTTGGAACCCCATCTTCTACTAGTTCCCATAATTTCTTACTGCGCAAAAAAATTTCCATGGTCGTGGACTAGAAATCGTAGTAGCCATCAAACCTTGGAATGGCCGATTTAATGAACTTTTCTATTATGAACATCCATGTCCTCACGGAGCTTTGATACCAATTATAGGGAGATTCAACACACGCATAGGTCTCAATAATGATAAGATATCGTCTGCTTTAGGCCCAACCCTCATAGATTTTCTTTTGGTAGCACTCCAAAAGGCCTCTTAGCAATGGAGATATCTTATGTATATATAGACTCATGTCCTATCTCTTATTTTATCTAATGTGGGAATTTTTTTGTATCCTAACAATCCTTCCTTAAAAAAAAGGACTATGGTTCGCCACCTCTCCTACAACGAAAGTCCTTTTTTATCCACGAGTACACCATGGTCTACAGACCCATGGTCACACTACTTAGTATCTCTTTGCTCTTCGCCTCCCATGATTTATCTGGTTGTCTACCACCAGTCAATTGCTAGGGTTTCACTTACCATGGAAGGACATACTCATCTATGTCCGATCACCAAACTTGAACCATCGGCTTTGATACCAATTATTGTTGCAATGCAGATAACACAAAATAAAGCAGCGACAACTGGTTTTATCTATTGTTTATTATTCGAAAGCAAAGACTGACTTATACAGGCCTTACAACTTGCAAAAAAAAAAACTAACTGAAGCCTACATATTTGGTGGCATCAAAAGTAGGCAGAATAAAGTAACAAGTAAAGTAACTAATATATACTTATTCAACCCTATATAATAAGAGCTTTTATTGATACGACTCCTCACACTACTAACACGTAAACCACTAATATTCTCTCCCTTTAGTTTCAATAATTTTAACTACCTTAAGCATGTGTCTAAATTTCTCAAATTGATCAACTCTCAAAGCTTTAGTCATCACATCAACCATTTTTTCATTAGTATTGCAGTATTTTAGTTGAACCACTTGATCATTCACCAAGTCTCTGAAAAAGTGAAATCTTACTATAATATGCTTGCTTCTTCCATGAAAAATAGGATTCTTGGATAATTGGATTGTTTAGTTGTTGTCACATAGAATTACAATGGCTTATTTTTCTTCAAATTCAAGATGTTCCAAAATTCTTCTGTGTCAAATGCATTGACATGCACAAGATGTTGTAGCAATATATTCAGCCTCTATAATAGATAAACTTACTACAGACTGCTTTTTCGAAGCCCATGAAACAATTGCAGTTCCCATTACAAATACAGATTCATATGTGCTTCTTTTATCATCTAAATCTTCTGCATAGTTGTTATCACTATAGGCTATGAGACCTTTTTGTTTCCCTTTTGGTAGAAAAGGTCATGCTCAATGGTGCCTTTTAAATATCTAAAATTTTATTTTGTTGCAGTCTATAATAAGTTTATCTATTACAAAGACTGAATATATTATTGCAACATCTTGTGCATGTCAATGCATTTGGCTCAAAAGAATTCTAGAACATCTTGAATTAGAAGAAAAAGAAGTCGTTGTAATTCTATGTGACAACAACTCAATAATCCAATTATTTAATAATCCTATTTTTAATAGAAAAAGCAATCAGATTGCAGTAAAATCTCACTTTCTCATAGACTTAGTGAATAATCAAGTGGTTTAACTAAAATACTACCATACTAATGAACAAATGGTTGATGTGATAACTAAAGTTTTGAAGGTTGATCAATTTGAGAAATTTAGACAAATGCTTGAAATAATTAAAGTTATTGAAACTTAAAAAAAATGTTAGTGATTTACGTGTGAGTAATAAGTAGTCGTATCAATAAAAATAAAAACTTGTTTTGTAATAAGTATTTATTAGTTATGTTACTTTATTTCTAATGTCACTAAATATGTAGGCTTGAGATAGTTTATTTATGCATGTTGTAAGGCTAATATAAGACAGTTTTTGATTTCGAATAGTACACCAACAAATAAAACTATTTGCCTCTATTTTATTTTGTGCTCTCTGCATTTGAACAAAAATTGTTTAAATATTATTTTATTATATAATGAGTGTTTTAAATACAAAATCCTAAGAGACAAATATTCTAAAGTAATTATGTAAACATATTAGACGTGGGAATTTCATATCTAAAGCCATTTTTCCGTTAAAATGAGCCATTCTTTTTCCACCTTCAACACTCCTGTCAATCTCAAGTTGGATGTGTAACTTCTTAATATTAACTTTGAGAAATAAGTATACTGGCATCGGATTTAGCGGTTGATACATTTATATTTGAAAATTTTCCTAAAATAAGACATTTTCCGTATTTGAAATGAAGGATTGTAATTTTTTTTATCAAATGATAATTAATTTCATGAATAAATTTGTAATTAGTTATCACAATATATATTATATTGATGAATCAAATATTACTATAATTAAAAAAATGGTTGTATATATGAGAGAGAGCTTAGAAAAGCTATATGAGATAACGCTTAAGCTTAGATATAAATTAATTTCAACTAATAGAAAAATAATTTTATTTTTCTATTTTGAAAATTTATATAAAATAACTTGTATAAATTAGCTTTATACATGAACTCAATTTTAAAAAATATTTATAATTTGCTAATTAATATATATACCTTTTACTTTTATATAGTATTGCAGATAATGTATATTGAATCAAACATATTAACATAGACATATATGTGCCTAAATATCGTAAAATTTATGTATTCAAAACAATAAATTTTAAGAGTGAAGATTTAGAGAGAAGGAGTTTAGTCTTTAACCTAGTATAATAGGAGAAACATGTCTTATGATAGAAACATTATATAACAATTTATGTTAAATCATCATCTATTAAATTATTTATATTATATTTATTGTGGTGTTAGACTTAATCCCCATTAAGTTAATAGGTCTAATTTCGAAAGTTTTATTAGACCTATTTTCTATTATTATGATTGAGTATATATAAGGAGTAAAAAAAACTTTGGAATAAATGATAAATATGTTTTGTTACATAATAAGTTTTTATAAGAAAATATAATTCTTGATGATCATATAAATTGATGATAGAAATGAAAAACCAATTAAAAAAAGTAAAAAGACAGAGCGACAAAGATACAAGAATGAAGTATAAGAAAGAAAAGTAAAATGCAATGAATGCTCCAACTTTAAAGATATTGTTAGATTCATTCTCTTCTGAATAAATTATATTTTTTTTTTGTTACATAAGACGATTTTATTATTGGAATATAATTCTTGATGATTGTATGAATAGAGGAGAGAAAGTATAACATATAAGAATAATTATTATCTAACTTTTTGGGCCTCGGCCATTTCACTATCAAAAGCCCAAATATCTTACATCCTGTTGCTAAATTATATTTTTCTCGGTTTCAATCATTCTCTCCTGTATCTGGGTTAAAATTGTTGTTTTATTTTGATCTCGAAAAAAAATAATTATTTTGGAATGAGAAAAAAAAATGCTAATTTTGCTTTACAGCATCTTGAGCTGATAAATAAATAAAAAAAAAAAAAACTTCGAATCTTATTCTGATTGTCCCCATTGAAGACAAAAACACCACACAGCTCAAATACGGTCTCTGGGCCGGTTGGTTTCTGGTTTTTGGGCTGGCCCACCATGGTCTATGCCCCTTTGATGTTTGTTGATCTCATTCTCCTTTATGTGGACGCCATAGTTACACATCTTAAGATGCAGAGGCAGAGATCCAACACACACCCGAACCAAATATTAAAATTCTCTGCCAAAAACTTCTCTCCAATCATAATTTTATCAAAAGCATCATCGCAATGTTTTCTAACAAAAGAAAAGATCGATGAAGCAATTATAGCCGCGCCAATAATGAGAGAAACATCGGAATAATTAATATTCTTGTTTATGATGTAACACCGATAGCAAATATATAAATATAATAAAACAAACGAGTTTACTTTTAACATATGGATTGTGTTGGTACACGTATGCACAGGAAGAAATTCCGAAACAATTTTTAATTCTGAAATCTCCATTTCCATTTGCAGGCCTGGAGAGTTATTTTAAAGCAAAAGAAGTTGAATTGAGATGACGCAAGAAAAGTTGCTGCTGCTGCTGATAGCTGCTAGCTGCTCTTGATTCAAGTTTGCACAAGAGTCCACTGAACAAGACACAACAGAAAACTTCCAACACTTGACTCATTTTTGTACACGAACTTCTCCTTTTTACCCAAACGACACCATTTTTGGCTTTTGTTTCTCATTGTCATATTCTTATCTATCCTTTCTTATATCACCTTTGTCTCTTAATTTCATCTTTTCCTGTCAATTCCATCTTGTCTTCTATTGCAGGCGCTTCTATACTAAATTTAACACACTCACTGGAATATTATAAGTCATTTTTATTAGATGAATATAAAAGTATTATTGTATTATTTGTGTGAACAAGTTAAGTATAGTTATATTTGCAGAAACATTGGTTGTCCATAAGCAAATGTCTCCATTTGTTGTTGTTTTCCATATCGTTATTCTTCAGACAAAAGTTAAGGTATTATTATATTATGAAATATTTTCCCCCTTTACAGACAGATAAATCAACTTCATATTATCACTTCTACTTTTTCTGATTAAATATGTCGGCAGGACGGAGGTGGGAAGCCAAATATATACTTATTTTATAAACTAATAATTCATAAAATGAATTAATAGTTCCAAGAAGCAAGATATTATATCTAGATCATCAACTGAAGTAGAATATAGAACCTTAGTTTCTACAATATGTGAAATTCAATGACTTTTGTATTTGTTCCATAATTTGAAACAGCCTCTGCCACAACCTGTTCCTATGTTTTGTGACAATCAATCTGTTATACGAATTGTACAGAATCATTGATTGTCATCTCATAAGGGATAAAGTTCAAGCTGGTGTAATTAAGCTCCTGCCTATTCTACTTCATCACAACTTGCAGACATCCATACTAAAGCTTTGCATCCAGCACAATTTCAATCTTTGTTGGTCAATTTCTGTTCATATCTGTGCATTTATGTTCATATATTTTTATACTTATATTCCTTTTTTATATTGCTTTGATACCATGTTAGAAAACAAGAAAAAATGATACAAATTTCATTCTTTCTTGTTTTCTAACAATAGTCATGCATCATACGTGATCATTAGAAAGTGCAAGCCTAACAATCTGCCATGCATTCATTCAACAACAGCCCAGGAGTAAAGTAGTGATTAACAATGCATGTGAAGTGAATTCATGGTACCTATGATTATGTTCATTGATGAATGACATGTTTTTTTGGGAATGAAATTTTGTGGAGACAAAAATGAGGAGATTCCATAAAAGGGTAAACATATTGGGACATGGAAATGAAAGAAAAGAGATATTTTTGTTTTTGGGTCCACGGGTGAAAATAATTAGAAAAATGTGAATAGAGAAGGATGCAACAGATAAGGGTGGAAGGCACTACCAACTGCAACTGCAACTGCCACCGGAGAGAAGAGGAGGGTGGCAGGCAGCTTGTATATATTATAAATAATATGATTGGAGACGAAAAAGGCGTTTTTGTCTGAATCCTTTCACCAGATAATTAACGTCTTCCTCATTACCTTAATTAATATTTAAAGACCATTAACTACATTTAATATCACTCAGTCATCATCAAAATGCCACCCACTTGATCACCATTATTAATAGATTCTACCTACCATTGCAAGTAGCAGAGTAATTCACGTCAACACCTCCACCATATTCCTCATTTTCCATTTTCTTAATTCTTCCACACAGTCAAACACCTCCTCCTTATCATTAATTAATTATCAATTCATCAAAAATAATCTAATATTACCTCATATTCTTCCGTAACTTACGCTCAATCATTTCTATAATATTCTTCTTTCCTGCCCTAGATGCTTGCCTTAATTAATCACGCTTTCATTTCCTATTTCTTTTCATCGTTTTATCAGTTTCGATTTGACTTTGGTCCATTCGGATGAACTATATATATACTATATATCTTGCATGTGGACGTTGTTTCACTGAATTCTAGTTGATGGAGCTGGTTTTAGTGAAAATGGTTAATTAGAGCATGTGAAGCTGTGGTTGTTCAGGTGCTGTTAAATATATTTTCTCGACAGGTGTCTCTCTGTGTCTGTATTTTTCTATTAAGGAATATTGGTTAAGGCTAGGGGTGATGAATGTAAGGTTATGACTTCCGACTTATCACGACCTTTTCTATCATAAAATCTTCCCAACTAGGTCAATATTCCTTAAATAGATTCTACTATTTTTAAACAATACTCATTGACTCCGGTTCAAGAATATTCTCAGTTTACAAAAACCTCTTATTTACTATTTTCTTTTAGAAAAAAAATATATATCTTTTCACACGAATAATTTTTAATATCTTTTAAATATTTAATATTTTTCAAAATTTTAACTTTTTAAATCAGGTATCCATGAGGTCTAATCTTGTGCACTCGTGATTGTTACAAATTAACCCTATAAAATATTCTTTCCAAGAAAAACTCGTCTTGGCTACCTATTTAAGCGCTTCATTAGTTCTAATCCATTGTAAAAATCTAATAGGTATTTCATCTATTTTTAAATGTATAACTCTCTTATGTATGTTTTAAAATTTACTTAAATATTTTTGTTTATTATTAAAAGAAAGATCAATATCAAAATTATAGATTAATGTTTACGAAATTTGTAAAATACTATAAATAATAATTATATCTTATACACAAACTAATTTTATAATGTTTTAAAACCAAAAGGAACATTTCAATACATCAATATTGATTAAAAGTATATTTAAACCTTTAAACGATAATCATATAAATACATACATGATAGTAATTATACTACTTAATGTAACAACCGTTTGGCCAAATAATTTTAAATATAATTTACTCGATCTTTTAAATCTTTGAATCACAAAAACTTTCATATACGATACTGCTAGATCATAGAGTTTTTTTTTTTTTTAATATATCTGTAATTGTATAAATTACTCAAGTCTAATACTAAAAGTTAACATTTGGATTGAGTAATGTCTATGAATAAAAGACTAAATAGTTTCTTTTTTCACTTTATAAAAGAGTAGATTGTTTGATCTTAATTAGGTTGTTCAATAAACATTTATTAAGAATGTAAGTATGGTTAAAGTTAGTCAAATCAAATTGTCTTCTAATTATTTCAATAGGAATATCATTAAGCCAACACTTATAACCATCTACAAATAGCATAAAATATGAAATAACATTAAAATGAAGTTTGCTATAAATAATATAAAAATAGATTATATGAAGACAAATTGTTTTTTTTTATAGATTATTTATAGTTAAGTTTTTCATCATCGTATGACTAATTTCAAACAAAACTAAGTTAATTAAGCTCATATAAACTAATTGATTAAGTTTCTCATTATATACGTGTGAGATTTTATATTTTTACTGGTTTAATTAAACCACCAAAAGTTATTAGAATTAAAAAAACTAACAAAAAATAGTAATTAAAGAATAAAATTGAATTATCAAGTGTTTTAAATCAATTCTAATAACAAAAATCAGAATTAAAAAAAAAATATTCTATTTTGCAGAAACTGAAGAACAATATTTTAATTGCATATATAACCTAAAATTAACTATGAACACAATATAATCAATCAATAATCAACCCATAATTAACTTAATTTAAACTCACTTTTTTTTTCTGTATTATGCATTAATATGAAGTATTATTGATTTTGAAAATAAAATAAATAATACTTACATGAGTGTTTAATTTGATGGGTTTTAAAGAACGAGAAGAAGAAAGAGGGAAATAATGAAATTTTTAAAAAGTTTGAATACTAATAGAACAAAGAATAAAATAACTTAGTAATTTTACATTAGAGCTTATTTTTAACAAGCTTGCATCCCCTCCACGTAGTCTGTGATTTAACCGGCTGGTTCACATTCAAATGAATAAAATTATTCGTTCAAAATAGCAATATGATTTGTATGTTAATCCACTTTTTTTTTTGTCTACATTATATTTACTTAACCTATAATTTCAGACTAAATAAAAATATGTACTACCGTTCAATCATTGTTAGAATATATATATATATATATATATATATATATATATATATATATATATATATACTTTTTATTTAATTTTCCAATCTTATTTATTAACATTATAGTTGTATATTAAACCATAAAAGTAGATCCACTCGTAAATAAATCTTCATTTAGGATGATGGTGTGAGGCATATCATGTGAATAAGCTGAGTATTTTGGTTTGTTTAAGTAGTATAATTTGCAATTCACGTAAGCTAATAAATATATTATGTAAGGTGAGTTAAAGAAATTAACCTACGGTTCAACCCAACTTTTTTTGGTATACCATACATAAAAAAAAAAAGTGGCTTAAAGTGAGTTTTAAGTCTAATTTAACCTTATCACTAGGATAGATTCTAATCATATCTATGATACCATATTAAAAAATAGATTTTAAACCTAACTTAATTCTATAAGACCAGCTTATTAATTGAGATTTACATCTCACTTATATTATAATTTGATCTTATTATACGAGACTTCTAATATAAACAGAACATATCAACTCATAATTACCATCCACTAAATCCATTTAAGCCTATTAAGCAAATCAAGCTAAAAATCCCGTAAAATGTTCTGATATATTTAAAATTCTTGGTTATGTGGATTTAGAATTTGGCCACTGGCATTGGATTCCAAACTTAAATACACTCCTTTGTTATTTGCATAAAAGAAACAATATAAGGTAAAATTAACCATGGAGATTTGCAAAGGCCACGAAACAAAAAACAAGGAAAAGGAAAACAAAGAATATTTTCTCTATATAGTTTTTATTGCTTTCCTTCAGCGAAGAAAAATGAAATAAAACATAAAAAATGTATTGTATTCAATTTATTTGCTACGTGGACGCTCCAAGTTAGAAGTCAAGTTGCTAAACTCTTTCCAATTTTGTAGTGAAATGAGTCTTATACATTTTTTTTACTTCTTATTAGGTATATAAGAAAAAAGTTTACAGGAGAAACGACATGAGTTCAATTCCATAATTAAGGGATGATATCATTCTCAATCTATAACCTTAGAACAATAGGTTGATGGGTCTTCATCCTTATATGATATTTCACTTTCTCATTTTTATCCAATGTGAATTTAGAATTACTTAATTTTTAACAATCTCTTCTTTAAGGATGAGTCCCTTCCACACTCGTACACTCCTCCTCCAACAGAAGCATTCACAATCACAAGTATCTCTTTTCATATCACCATTCATCTTAACGATACAAATTTACCTATAACTCTTACAAGAAAGACTTTCGATATCGAAATCATTGTACTCATTGAGTCAGTCATCAAGGCTAACTATCGGCCTTGATACCATTTCTTAAGTTTATCAAGGGAGGGGATTCACTATGAAGACAATTGTGAGTCTAAGTCCCACTAAAAATGAGAAATTGAAACACCATAAGTATGAAGACTCATTAACTCATTGACTTATGATTTTGGGTTGAGAGTGATGTTAATATCTTATATTGTTGGACATAGGTCTTGTTGGTACTACGTCTAAATTCTAAAGTGGTAGTGTCTGTTAGATTGTGATATATTTAAAATGTAAAAAGGTTTATTTTTTTTTGTAAAAAAATAAATAGATTAAAAAATAAAATTAATTTCAAATGATTTAACACTCAAAAAGTTGACTTAGTCAACTTTTAATTGACCTTAGTTACTATTAGGGATGCCAAAAAAATCCGTGACGGGTAGTTTCTACTCGCGGATATTTACTATCCGCGGGTAACGGGTAGCAGGTATTTTAATACCCGTTTCTAAATGGGTCGGCTACGGGTAGTATACTATTCGACCCGCGTGTACCATTACCCGCAAAAATAATAATTTATATATATTTTTAATTAAATTTAATTAAAAATAAAATAAAATAATATTTTATTAGGTTAAATTTAATTAAGATTAAATTTTAATTTATATTTAACTTAATTTATATTATATTATATATATATATATATATATTTTATTTTTTTTTTGTAATTTTATTTCAATTTTATTTTAAAATATATAAAATATATTTTTTTTTGCGGATATTCGCGGTTACCCGTGGGTTTTAAAATATCCGTGGATATTTTTTAAACGGGTACCTGACGGGTAGCGAGTAGGATTTTATCCGACGAGTCGGGTTGCGGGTAGGCACTATCTGTGCTCGACCCGACCCGTTACCATCCCTAGTTACTATTAATATTTTCTTATAAATTAATATTGATGTTGAATTTTGTTAATCGTGGAAGCCTTATAAAGTTTGCTTATCAATTTTATGATAATATTAACTATATTTTTTAATAAAGAAAATTATTTATCATTATACCAAAAAAGACATTCTATACCAGTTAAAAAATATTTTTTATATCGTTTTTCGAGGTATATTTTTTTTGACTTTTTTATATAAAAAGTTATACTTTTTATACCAATTTAGTTAAGAACGGATATAAAAGTCTGCTTTTGTATATCTGATATTCTGATAACAGGTATAAAAAATCTCATTTGTTTCCATCATTGTTAGAAAAGCTCATTTTTTTATACTTATTGGTGTTAGAACAAGTATAGAAAGTGAGACTTTTTATACCGATTATGTCTTTAATCGGTATAAAAAGAAAGTTTTTATACCTATTTAGGCTTTAACCAGTATAAAAAAAGTGACACTTTTTTAGAATATTTGATATGTAACGAAGCAAAATAATCAATGTTGTTTCTATTATTAACACACCAAAATAGTTCCTTAATGTAATATTTACCTAACAAAGTTCCTAAATGTATTTACCTAACATGGTTACACATAAAAATAATTCATAAACTCAAAATGTAATATTGAAACATTTAATCATCTACAATAGGGATTAGGGACACTTAAACAAAGAGCTATAAATGAAATTGATGCTACACCATAAAAATCCAAAGAAGGATGCATCAATTCAAGTAAAAACCAACAGACCAAGCTCCTTACCTTGTTCACCATGACACACACAAGCAAACTAAGGAACACCCAACAGACCACCAAGTTCACAACGTGACAAGGGCACACCACAAACAAGGGCGAAACGAACACTAGTACACCACGACGCACTTACAAACCCATCATAATAGCAAAGCATAGTAGGACCAACCACAACGAGGGCTTCACCCACCGTAGACGAGAACTTCAACCACGACGAACAACTTAACCAATGGCCACCAATGACGCTGAACAAGACACTAGTGCAAAAACGCTATTTAACGTCACCCCTTAGACGTCGGTTAAGGGTAAGCACGACATATATTGATGACCGGTGACATTTTCATAAATAAGTTGGCCATATAGACGTCAGTTAGAAGGTGCCCCGACGTCTATAATATTTTAGACGTCGGGGCCCTCCTAACTGACGTTTATATGTCTGGCAAGTGGGTGAAAAGTCATTTCTTTCAGTCATATAAACGCCAGTTAGGAGGGGCCCCGATGTCTATATGGTGGAAATTAATGGTTATTCACCTACCTTTCAGACATATAGACGTCAGTTAGGAGAGCTTCGACGTCTAAAATATTATAGACGTCTCTTATTGGAGGAACCGACGTCTAAACCCTAAACCCAGAAATTTAAAAAGTCACTTTTTGACTCCATTTAGACGTCTGATCCCGCCACTCCGACTTCTAAAGCCCTTTAGACGTCTGTTATTGGGGGAACCCACTTATAAACCCTAAACCCAGAAATTTAAAAAGTCACTTTTTGATTCCATTTAAACGTCTGATCTCGTCACTCTGACTTCTAAAGCCCTATAGACATTTGTTATTGGGGGAACCGACGTCTAAACCCTAAACCCAGAAATTTAAAAAGTCACTTTTTGACTTCATTTAGATGTTTGTTATGGGGGAACCGACTTTTAAAACCCTTTAGACGTCTGTTATAAGGGAACCGACTTCTAAATGTCGGCATTAAAACACCATGATCACGAGACATTCATTATGCGCACTCATTGTTCATCATCTTCGTCGCGTTTTCTCTCTGTGGGTTATGCTTTTCAGGTTCGTTTTCTTACTTTTGTACCGTTTTAAATTAGTTTTACTCCGATTACATCACTCTTTGATTTGTTCATCATCTTCGTCTCATTTTCTCTCTACGAGTTACGCTTTTCAGGTTCTTTTTCTCACTTTTGCACCGTTTTAAATTAGTTTTCGTTGGGTTTTGGTGCAGTTATTCTCGTGTCCTTGGGTGGTGTTCTTTGGCGGCGATTTCTTGCATTTTTGCACTCTCCAATTCTCTCTACTACGTTTTTACACTAGTGGAAAAAAGCTGATTAACGTCGGTTATTTTGGGCTTTTAACGTCTATTACTCAACCGACATCTAGACCGGTGACGTCAAAGGGACGTCAGACATCCTAAACACAGACGTCTATAATGACGTCAGTTAGTGCCCATGACCGACATCAATAAACATCGGCACTGGTTTAAGTGGACGTCTAAAGGCACTAATTAGACGTCGGACAAAGCAATAACCGACCTCTAAGAGCACATAAAGACTTCGAACATGATACTGACCGACGTCTAAGAGCACATATAGACGTCGGTTTTTGCATTAACCGACGTCCAATACAGTGGTTGTGTTTTAGTGCAGTTTTGTTCCCGTCTTTGGATAGCCTAGTAGCACAATCTCCCTTTGCTAGTTTCCCAAAAGAAAAAGCTTGCAACTTTTGAATTTCTTATGGATCTTTTCAACCCAAAACTGAACCTGGGTTGTTGCTTAGTTCCATTTTCATCCGCAAGAGGAAAAAATCACGGTTAAACGATAATTAGGCAATGACCCAGGGTTGTTTTTGGGTTGAAATGATCAAAAGAAATTCACTAGACGCCGCTTTTTCTGGGAGGCAGCTAACAAAGGGAGAATGTGTTACTGCGTTACCCCAAGAAAGGAACAAAACTACACTAAAACACAACACAAAGAAAACAAATTTAATCAGTTGAACCAGAAGATATAATCGATGAAAGACTGACAAAGATTAAATGGTAACAATAAAAACCACCCACCTGAGATGCAATGCCGCAAGAGAGAAAAAGTAGAGGAGGAAGACAATGACGTTATCAGAAAACAACAATGCAATGCCGCAAGAGATAAAAAGAAGAGGCGCCGCAAGCGAGAAAAAGAAGAGGTGAAGTAAGAGAAAAAGGAGAAGAGGAAGACGCGATATCAGAAACTGAATGCCGGGAAGAGTCTATGGTTTATTTAAAATGAAATGGGGCGTCGATTGACGTTTGATTTCCTGTCATGGAAGTTCACGTCGGTGCCCTTCTAGCCGACGTCTAAGTCCCTCGAGTTTTGTGAACATAATCAATTACAGGCACATAGACGTCGCTTGCCATCATTACCGACGTCTACGTTGAAGAATTTTTTTTCTTCCCGCCTTCCAAAAAAGCCTTAGACGTCGCCGTTTGACTAAGTGACGTCTAAGCGCCTGGGAATTAGGTGATCAGCATTAATTGCAGCCTAGTAGACGTCGGACCTCGTGAACACCGACGTCCATTGACTGTCTTATCACCTACCTCAAGCAATTAGACGTTGGTTTGCGGCAGGTCCGACGTCTAAAATGTCATAGACGTTGCCTTACCTTGACACTAACGTCAAGTTTACCAATCTATTTACGATAATGCCACCGTGCAGTCATAGACGTCGGGTTATCAGGAAACCGATGTCTACTGGGTGACGTTAAACAACGTTTTTTCACTAGTGTTAAAATCATCCAATAAAAAAATATACAATACATTCTCTTCAACTAAAATATAAAATTGTAAACTCGAATTACCATCAGTCAAGAGCAACCTCAGAGACGTCTGACCTGTATGGATCGGACGTCTATATAGACGTCTGACCTATATAGGTCCGACGTCTTTAGAGACGTCTGACCTAAAGGGTCTGGTGTCTCATTAACGTCACCCGTATAGACGTCCGACAGAGATCAGACGTTGAAAGCCCAAAATAGATGTCTAAAGTCCTTTTCGCACTAGTGAGAGCTTCGACAATGAAGGAGAAGGAGAACAAGTGAACCAAGAGAAGAAGAAAGAAAAAAGGAGAACGAAGACAACGAGAAAGAAATCACAGAATAGAGAGTATTGCAAGTATCTAACAGATATAGAAAAATAATCAATGTCTGTTCTAGGTTTAACCGGTATAAAAAAAGACAATCTATACCTGTTCTGATTGTGATTGGTATAAAAAAGTATTTTATTTGCAAAACTGCCACCACGCCACTTTCTCAATATAACTGGTATAGAAAATTTTCTCACATTTACAAAATTGTCACCGCAACACTTTTTATAATGGTGGATTTCAACATATATAAAAAAATCATTATAAAAAGTATATTTTTTACTAATGGATGTTGGTATAATAATAACGTCAACTAACCATATTTTCATTATTTCATAACTAATCATATTTTCATTATTTTATATTTATATTAGAGTTCACTAAATCCACATTAATTTTATTTATTTTGTTATTCATTTAACATAGATTACATCAACATTAATATGATATATTTTTATTTGCTTTGTATTAGTTAATATAATTCTAATTATTGTGATCGTGTCTATGTGAGAACAAATAAGAACTATAAATTATTTTTAACTCAAAAGTTTAAATTTAAAGAGGACAAGTTTTCTCACTTATAATTTTTCTCTCTCACTTTTAATATGAATTCCATCATACTCATCTCATTTATTCATACTCATCTTGGTTTCTTTCATCCAAACACATTTTCTTCATCCACTCTTATCTCTTTCCTCTACATTTATTTTCTTTACCTACATTTATTTCCTTCATTTACAACATTTTTTCTATAATTTTTTTATTTTGTTTTGTTGAATGTTTTGTATGCAAATTATGTTAATGTGTGTTAAATATGTTTTTAATTTTTAAATATTGACTCAAAATTAAAATTAGTCACCGTTCCAAATTGTGATATATTTTATTTTCTAAATTTTAAAGTAGATATATTTCTTTTAACTCAAGTTAAATCTTATTGACATATAAACACATCGCAAAATGATATTTGAATTGTTTATACTGATTAATATATTTATGCTTAAATATCATCTTGAAAAGTCTAACAAAAAAAAATTAATATGATTGAATTAAAATGACTATACCAGTTTATTTTTAAAATTTAAGAACTAAAATATATACAAATTTAAAATATGAACAAATTTTAATTTCATGGCTAAAGAGTAAATATATATTTAACTCATATTATAAATATATTTTATTTGACGTAAACTAAATCAATGTTAAATCAAATATATTTTAAAATAGAGAATTATTGTAGTGTCCACTTTAGTGGAGCTAAGCTGATTTAATAAAAAGATTTAAAAACTCAAGAATTAACTTAGTGAATTATAATGTATGTGGTTTTAAAGTCCTCAAGACACAAATTTGGTGTTATTGAATAATTAATATACCGACTTTTGATGGATAATATATATCTATTTTATTGTATTGTAGTTGTTAATTGTTCTTCATATCTATCAAACTTGTACATTTGGAAAGGTAAAACACTGTAAAATTCAATAATTGAAAGACTAAAATGAAAACAAACAAAAAAAATTATAGAATGGTTAAGGAACAAATAATGAATTTCGAAAAAAAAAACCAACTAAACATAATATTTTAATTTAGGATTTAAGATTTAGGAATAACATGACTACGAAATTTTTCTTACATAAAGTTAAAAAAAAATGGATGATATGACTATTGGCATTATCTTTATAATATTATGTTTACATAATCATACTTTATGATAAAAAAAATACATTAACCGAAAGAATGTAGAAATTAAGACTAATAAAAATTTTCATTTATTTAACTGAGAGTGAAATTGAAAAAAATAGAAAGTCATCAAATATAATTAAAAAAAAAAGTATTTCCCACCTCGCATTCTTTTAATCTAATGAATTCATAGAATAAGAAACTTTTTACCATTAAAGAAAAACATAACTCGGAGAAGGAATCTAAAAAGCTTAACAAAAGTAGAAATAAACTAATTCCGTATGAATGCTGAAGAGAGCAACATTATAATGATGAGTGTTAAATCTTAAAGTAGATTATAAATTTAGAAAGGTGTTGGAAAGTGTATTTTCCCCTAACATAGTGAAAAAAAGTTGTTTGTTCGAAAAAACAGTGTGGGGGAACATGGGCGAGTCTAAAGAACATGGTCCAAACCTGACAAGGCACCACCTTGGCCAAACAAAAATTAAAATATGAATAATGAATAAACTTGAACCTTCTACGCCCAACACTGCCTGGGCAACACCTGCTATATGTTTAAACTTTGTATCTCTAAAATTAAAATGCTTTCACTTCGAACCACTGAGGAACATGTTTCAACAAAAACCGCCTGAAAGAATAAGGATACCCGACAATGTCTTATGCAAATTAGAGAAAGAGTAGATTCTCCGTTTTCAGTTTCTCAACACCACCCAACATCATCATGCGCACTTTGACCATTCACAATAACATATCTATATAATCACATTTTTTTCATACCCTATTAGATCATTTTTAAAAAGAATAATGAATTGATTAGATTGGTAAAATATTACATGTTGAAATTAAAAAGAAGAGTAAATTTTATGATATAATAAAAAGGAGGAAGTGGGGGTAAAGTACAATCTTAGATACGTAGGAGTGGGTGAGTCAAAGATGTATGAATAAATATGTAATTATATGTAGAGCAGCCAACACAAGAATTTTAGACCACGCAGTTCTGAAAAGCTTTTGGTAGCAGCCAAGTCCAATTAAGGCCGCTACCAGTTGGCTCCCAAGTCTAAAATTTTTCTTTCACCTAAACCTAATCTCGTCACTTCCCACCTTAAAATCTTCCTCTGAAAAAGATTAAATCAAATAATTAATGTGACACTATAACAGTAGTACAAAGCTTTCGTTAATTCTTATATGATTGGTTGGTTTAGTTACTCTACTGCATTATAATTAATATTTTTCCTTTTTAAATTGCTCAATGTGTCAAATTTTCTTCTATCAATTCATGCACACCACCACCCAGATCATTTTGAATTCCTTTTGCTTTTTCACCCATCTTGGACTGTCTTGTCTACGAAGTCCACGCCACCTTAATAATCACAACATTTAATATATCAATTTCTTATTCTTATATATATATATATATATATATATATATATATATATATATATATATAAAATTGTCACTTAATCACCATACCCCCATCTCGCTCCTGGTCCTGCACGTAATAATTTAATCGCTTTCAATAATAAAATAAAAAATCAATATTTAAACAAAACCTCTTTTTCCTTCTCCTCATTCTCTCCCTTCCCACCCCTTACATGTCAAGTATAAATAGGTGATATGTGATGCCAACTTTCTGCAACCAAAATAATACACAGACACACATATATTTCTTCGATATACCAATGGTTGCTCCTTCTCCAACTTCCATGATGGTAAGAACCAAGAAAACAAAGGCTGTGGGAGTTCCCACGATCGACCTTTCGTTGGAAAGGTCGAAGCTGTCGGAAACAGTGGTGAAAGCATGTGAAGAATATGGTTTCTTCAAGGTGGTGAACCACAGTGTGGCAAAGGAGGTGATTTCAAGGTTGGAAGAGGAGGGAACGGCGTTTTTCTCCAAAACCTCCTCCGAGAAGCGCCAAGCTGGCCCTGCCACCCCTTTCGGATATGGCTGCAGAAATATTGGCCCCAATGGCGATATGGGTCACCTCGAGTATCTTCTCCTTCATACCAATCCTCTTTCCGTATCTGAGAGATCCCAAACCATAGCCACCGACCCTACCAAGTTCAGGTACTCCTTCATATTACTTTCACAACTCTTCTATCTCCTTTCTTCTCTCATCAACTTCACCTTAACGGATTCCATATCTTCCTTACAATTTTTCATATCATATCAGTTAATACGTGCTCAAAATAATAATACACTAAAAAACTTTTTTACAAGTAATTTTTTTTTTTTTTTTTATCTTCGACAATAGTATTACTATAGTAACAGTTTAAGATTTACTACCAGAACATAATAATTACTGTTTATTGGCATGTGTGTGACAGGGATAGGTAGAAAGCCTGGGAGAAGGGGGGGTCTGTGGGGATATAGGGTAGGGAACAACCCCTTATCTGTTTCTGTTTCTTAAGAGCCAAGCAGGGTGGTGGGTGTTTTAGTCCGTAACACTGACGAAATTCATACAACTTTTTATTTTTTTTACTCCTTTATTTCATAGCTGTATTTTCCTATTTCTATAACATTTCTCAATAACTCTTAATATGAATAAGAGAATTTAATCATGAAAAAATAGATTGAATTATTTGACAGATTTGTATAATATTTCTTCATGTCTACATTCTTTGAGAAGGCATCTTTCTTTTATACAGCAAGTTATTATGACGGCTGCAAATTTTTTCAATTTTTTTAATATTTAGTAGTTTAATAAGCTCATTTTTATATATAAAAATTATCCCACCAATGTATTTATAATTTAAATACAACTTTTTTTCATGGTTTACTTGACATTTAATAATGTCTTCTTGTCGTTTACATTACTGGTAGACCATTCTTATGAGGAAAAAAAAGGATCATCTAGAAATCTATTCGTATTAATAATATTTTTTGTTTTGCTTTATTTATATGTATATATAGTTTAATGGGGTCTGTCTACCGCTTTCCGTGTATGATAAATAAAGTGAAATAACAATTATGGTAGCTTATTTTATGATTTTTTAGTAAAATAGCAACAATTATGATATCTTATTTTATTAATTTTCTATCCATTAAATATGAATATTTGAGTTGAAAAGGTATAAGCAACACGTGCACACACAATGACTGTGTCAAAGAACCTTCATTAATTATTTTCATCGGGTACAAATCCTGCTGATTTGCAGTTCAATTTTCCGGTTTAAACTTTTAAAATATGTTAAACACATTTCAGAATACCACAATCATTGTGTTTTATATATGTTACTTTTCTGTATTTTCTATAATTCATCATTAAGAGTTTAATAATTATATTCATATACATGTATTATATTTTCTTTTATCCTTTTCAGCATATCCAAAATGAATTTTCTTTCTCTCTCTGTTTTTTTTTTTCTTTTACTGCATCCTCTATCTTGAGATGGGTGTGTATTTATATGCTCATTTTTCTTCTTTAAAATGCATGGGAATTGGCAGCAGCTAGAACTGTTTTTGTTTATGGAACACACTTTCTAAGAGTGTTGGGCCCAACACATAGAACTAACATTATTGCACGACAATCACGTTATTTAATGGCTTTTGTATAACTTTTTATTGAATGAAAAAGACCTAAATCTCTTTAATTGTATGCTTTTTGGAATCAGAATGGTACAATGGCGAAGACCATTCGAAACAAATAAACATTTATACAAAATTATGGGTTCAAATTTCTTATGTTTTAGTGAGAATTGTGAATAACCCGAAAAGGGTAGATATAGAAGATGTGGTTATAAGCAGGTTTAGCAGTGTATTAACGAGAAAGGAGAGTAGAAAGTTAATGTAACAGGTTCTGTTATTTGTGCTATGAGTAGCAGTGGTCTTTACTCATATTGTGGAGCCAGGTTGGGCAGTTTTGCTAGCATGCCCGTACTAAGGCAGTGACCATATATCTTCATGTCACACCGGAAGAAAATGGACCAAATATTGGGCTAACACTGTCACATAGAAACAAACAAGTGACACAATCCAATCAAGAATAGAGAAAAGTAATATTATATGATATGATCCTCCATGTGTGTTTGCCTGGTAGTATCTGGTAACATGAGAAAAGACGCATGTTTAGATATACTTGAGATAGGTTTTTAACCTTAAATAGAGGTGAATAACGCCCTGCATTTTTTGGTTTCAATTGCAGTTGCGCCGTAAATGATTATATAGAAGCAGCTAAAGGACTAACATGTGAGATTCTTGATCTTGTGGCGGAGGGTCTGTGGGTCCAAGACCACTTCTCACTCAGCAATCTCATCAAAGACGTCCACAGTGACTCACTCCTCAGGATCAATCAGTACCCTCCCGTGAGCCTAAAGGGCAACAACAACAGTGACACCTCCAAACTCGACCAAAATAATAATAATAATAATAATAATAATAATAACATTGGATTTGGAGAGCATTCTGACCCTCAGATCTTGACCATCATGCGATCCAACAACGTGGACGGCCTTCAGATTTCCACCCACGATGGCTTGTGGATCCCTGTCCCCCCTGACCCTAATCAGTTCTTCGTTATGGTTGGTGATGCCCTGCAGGTTGGTTGGTTTCTAATCAACTCAATATCACACTCACAATTACCACTAATCATCTTCTCATTTCTTTCCTCATTACTATACCTTACTATTAATATGTCTTAGCCTTAGGCATAATAATTCCCACTCAACTCATTTCACTATGCCTTTTAAAATTATTTGAATATCATTTTGCTACCAACAACATACTAACACCTTGTTTCATATGTTTGTATACTTTTTCTTAGGTTTTGACAAATGGAAGGTTTAGAAGCGTGAGACACAGAGTATTGACCAACGCAACCAAGGCCAGAATGTCGATCATGTACTTTGCCGCACCACCGCTCAATTGGTGGATCACTCCACTGCCCAAGATGGTCACACCCCTCAGTCCAACTCTCTATAAGCCCTTCACCTGGGCCCAATACAAACAAGCAGCTTACTCTCTACGATTAGGAGACACTCGCCTTGATCTCTTCAAGATCCAACGACAACAAGATACCCATCTCGCATCTGCTTCTCCCTCACATTTACATCGCATTCCTTCTGCATATTCTTCCACCACCTAATGTTAGTCACAGAGAGCAGCACTTGGAGTTTCCCGATACCTCTTTTTTTTCTCTCTCTGTTTTTTTTTTTTTTTTATATATATATATAATATAGCCTTTATAGTTTCATAGAGTTCTAAAAGCTCACCATTAGTGATTTACATTGGTGGAAAAGTATTCCACCTAGTTCCTACTGCTGTAAAATATAGCCAACCTTGAATTCCTATAAAAGGGTATTTTGACATAATGAATCATGATCTATGAATTCAGCACCACCATCATTTATTTATTTATTCTTCTCAAGGCCCCTGGTACAGAGCCACCAGATCTAATAATGCATACAGTTTTAAAAAATAGCCATTTGTGTATTTATTACCCCCTNAGTTTGACCNTGTACATTTAAACCAATTCAGGTAGAGTNATCTTTAGCACCTGTTAAAGCTTATTAAAAAANTAATGATTAATTAAGGTTTGTTGACTTGATTTGTGTTGAAAAAGTTGGAATCTTTCTTATTGAATAAGCATAACATGCAGCATGTTTAGTTTTTTTCTTTATTTAAACTATACAAATATATGAAGCAACCGGAGACTGATATTCTGGTCTTCGTTGACGCTGACAGAAGAGAAAGCCAGCTACTAGAATTTGAAAGTCAACTTAGATTTTGGCGGAGCTTAGAAAACTGGAAACCAGATCTGTTCTGTCTACTACAGAAAAATATAGCTCTTGACCAATCAAAGCCAATGTTTCTAACTTGTAAGTATAAAAAAGCCAGTGTTTTCTGAAAATGCAGTAATTTCTACAGATTCTATATTTTAATATTAGTTCTTTAGACTGGTAGACTTATATGGGCGTAAATAGATAAGTCTAATTTTCAACAGGACCGTGCAAAACACGTAACTACATTTCTATCGCTCTAATGCTTTGTTTCCTCTGTAGGTTTTAATTGAGCAAATTCCTGATAAAACTGTGTAGGACGAAGAATATGAAAGGATCCTAAAAGGATACAGACTGAAAATACAAAGAGACCAAAACAATAAAATGAAACTTATATAGTCACACGAGAGAACACAGTATATCACTTTGGCAGAGTGTTATATGCATGGCAGAACTTGAATAAATAAGACTTAAAGAGACAGGAAATAACAAAGATGCTTCAAGCTAGATTGAAGATAATAAACGAGGCTAAACAAGAAAAAA
>NC_028358.1:29238256-29247993 GCF_000741045.1 Vigna radiata var. radiata
AGATATTGGCCAAGAAGGAAGCACCACTCTTTTAAACTGGTAATGTCATGTCCCAATCGTAGGACATGTCTATATTTGTATGTCAAACACTTTTAGCTCTATTTTATAATTCCTTTCTCTTAACTGCCTATAATATAAATGTCACTTTCAAAGTACAAATGACTTAAGTAAAATCAATAAGTGAAATTTAACTTTTAATGGTTCACAATTTGAATTATAACATTATTTTAATTTTAAGAAATGAATTTAGTATTTTATAAATATAAATAAAAGTATAAAAATAATGATATGTAATTAAAGAGACTAAAAACACAAGCATACCCTGTGAAATTGATGATCGAGCAGCTTAAAGGTCGTCTTCATGTTGGTAGGAAGATTGTATATAAGATTTAACAATTTTTTCTGACATGTATTATCGTTGAGCCTTTTCTAAGTTGGCTTCACTTCCATGGTGGTGTACGCCCTCAACCTCAAGACATCACTATCTAATGCGAAAGATTTTGAGCAGAAAAAGAGCAGCACATCAAGATTGAGACCTAAGCAAACAAATGGCTTTCCATCTTAAGGGAACAATCAAGATAGATAATCCCTTCTCTCAAGCCCTTTTACCAACTCGTTGACTGCAATATAAGATTTGATTAATTACGCATGTGATTTCTTAAGAAAATCACATTTTACCGACGTTTCAGCTTCTCTGATGGTTTTAGTGTCATTGTCATTTGATAATTTCTTCTTGGTCCAAGAGTTATATTCCACAAAGCCCCGAATCAGAAGCAAACACCTACGTAAATCTAAAGAAAGAAAAGTGAATAAAAAGAAGGCCTTCCTTTCTAGATAGTAAAGTCTTGCTTGTCTAATTCGGTCCTACCAACTAACCAATATGACCAAGAATTAAGTCACAGCTGTTCCATCAACCTTTCAAGATGCCTCATGCCTGCTTCTTTACATTTTTTAGTTAACCAAAATGGTAGATAGGTGTAGCTAGCTAGACTGTGACCTCAAAGAAGCTTTTCTCTGTTATACTACACTTTCTTCGCTAGATTCAGTTCCCAAGTTGCATGGTTGCTGCCCCGTAATTTTCTCATGCAACTATATATGCCTTCATATTTGTAGTACCACAAAACAAATTTACAAAACGAATGTAATAATATCCATTTTTTTATGATAAAAAATAACTTTCCAAGTTGCTAAACTTATATTTCAGACAAGAGCTGTCGACGTGAGAAAAAGAAATTTTTACTCTATGCCATTCATCACAAGCCAAGTGCACAAGCGTTAGTTTCGAGGTTTTTTGGTAAGAAAATGGAAGAACTTTTTATAATTACTAATTTCACAAGAAATCCAGTATTTTCTTTGTTTGTTTTTCGTAAGAGGAAAGCTACCCTTCAAATCCTAGTATATTAAAACCTTGTTATACGTATATGATATTTCAAATATATTTTTCTGGCAAAACCTTAAAAACACACGTCCAATCTGTGTTCTGGTCTACGATAATGGCTTCAATTTTGCTATTACTAAAAGCGTTACTAAGATGCTGTCACCATGAACTTCAGCCCGAGAGTGCAAGGTGGAAAGACACAGAAACAAAAGAGTTGGCATCCATTATTAAGGGAAAGAAAGCAGAGAAACCATCCAGTGGCTCAGACAACCTAGAACACTTCTGGAGTTTCCTCAATGGTCACAAGGAGGAGACCAGACCCTGGAAATTAGCTGAGTGTTGCATTTGGCCTTAAAATTCTGTTCCCTGTCTTATCCTGCTCCATCATGATGCTGTCATTCCATAACTCAGACGCTTGAAGATGAAATTTTATGTCTTTCTTTTTTCGTACTTTGATAAGTGTAAAGCTGGTTTATCCTGCGCATGCGTGTGTTCATTGTGTTCACATCATCACAACAGTTTTAAATAGTGTACTTCTTTTACTTATATTCCCATTTATGAAACAAGACTTGGTGGTAATGTAGTGCTAATATTTTCAATCAATGAAAACAAACCACTATATTGGCAAATTGTGAATATTCATTTTCAGCTGCATGATATTAAAGTCTGCATGTTCTTTCATTTTCAGCTGGTGTTAATGAGCCAAGTGTCTCCTTCAATGAATTGGGTCCCAATAAATGGCTTGGCCTCTTCATCTGTAAGCACTCGTGCCCATGGCACTCTTCCAGCCAAGTTAGCTCCTGGCCCACTACACATGTATTCTCCATAATATACCCTCCTGAAAAACACACATACAAACACAAAATTAGTCTTTCCTTGAGTTATTTGTATAAAGAAAAATGTATGAGTTGAATGTAGTGCATTGAACTAACGAATCACGGTTTTGGTCACCCCAATCACTCCATCCTTTGGGGAGTACTAGGTTGTCCATGTAGGTGTAAGAGAAAACAACTCTTGAATAATCACCCCATGCTCTTCCTAGATAAACATGTCCACTACCAGTTACTGTGCAGTTTTTGAAGGAGAATCCACTCTCCAGTGACGAATTTGTACGCTTTTGAGCAGTGATGGAAGCCACCTTCGTACTTGTGGAATTTAGATAGCAATTCTGCTTGCCAAGTCAATAAAAAACTTACCACTGCTAACTTAACAGACAAAAGTTCTGCTCCTAACAAAATAAAGCTTGTCCTTACTCTTAGCACAAGTTTAAAAGATAGAAGATATTTTGATAACACTTTATCACAATTTTATTTAGAATGCTACATTTCTCATTACTTTATTGATTCATTTAAATTTATATTTAAAATAATATTTAGAACCGTTGAATAACATGTTGTCACGATGTTATTAAAAAATTGTTAAAAAGTGTGGTTAAAATTTTTTTTTCAAGTTCAAATTATGAATATCAACCTTTTATATCTGAATATTTTAAAGGTTTGATGGATTTGCAATTAACTTATAAATTTGTTATTTTTAACGAGTTTTGTGTTTTAAAAAAATTGTTTTATTTTAAAAATTTACTGGTCATGTTTATATTTTTAATGGTTGGTTAACTTGTTTTTGAAAAGTAAAGAAACAATGATATCATTTTGGCGATGACAAAATTAAATGAAAAGTATTTAAATAAAAATAAAAAATTAATAAAATAAATTTATAATAGAAATATTGAAATTTATATCAAAGCATAGCACAAATTGTAAGCTAACTAATAGACATGAAATTTTATTAAAAGTAATAGGTTTAATCATTCTAAATCTTTCTGATTTTGTTGGATATAGTAAATTGCTCTTTATATTTTTTTTTCTCTATTAAGTTTTTATTTTTAAAAAAGTTGATATCAAGTTCTTGTCATTAGTTTCATATTAATATAATTAAAACGACTGACATGTGTCAATTCATTATTTTCTATAAAATATTTTTATAATTATTTTTATTTTCTATATAACTTTTAAAAAATATAAAATTTGTCATATGACATTTTATCACATGACAGTGCTATATGTCACTGCATTAGTTTTAATTTGGTTCTTTTATTTTTAATTTGTCTTAATTTAATCTTAATTTTGTTTTAAAATTAAACAATTTTGTTCATCTTCAAATTTAAATAATTTAATTTGAATAAATGTTATATAGATATTTTAAAATTGATATTTTTATTACAATTAGAGAAAATTTCGTAGAGAAAATTTTCTAACCTTTTAGTTCTTTTAGTGAGGTTGAATACAGGCATGTAAAAAATTGGTTGATAAGATTTCCATAAAATTATTGAGTTTTGTGATTCATATTAATTGATTATTAATAAAGTTGGATTACATCTTTATAATATTATTTTCTAAAATATATAATTTTTAAACTCTTTTAATTTTTTTAAAAGATAAAATATATTGAATAGTTTAATATTTTAAAAATGAAGTTAATTAAATATCTTTAATAAGATTGAGTTTATTTATTATTTTTTCCACATAATTTAGTCTATTTTTTTAGAATACTTAATAAAAATATTTAATAAAAATATTAATTTTAATAAAAATATTTGTGTAACATTTATATGTAAATTAAAATTTGTTTGAATTCGAAACCAGACAAAATTGTTTAAGTTAAAAAAAAATAAATTAAGATAAAATAAAAATACAAAGATCAAATTAAGACTAATCCAATAACATTTGACATAATAGTAACATGTTGAATTATCAGTGTTATGTCACATTATCTTTATCATATGACACAATATCAATTTAATATGTGATAATTTTTCTTTTAAAATGAAAAATAAAAAATATTTAAAAAAAAAAAAAACTACGAACTGTAACACTTTTTAATTATATTAGTACGAAATTAACGATAATTATTTGATTTTACTAATTTTTCAAAAAAAAGTACTGCTAAAATGATTAAACCAAATAATATATTCTATTAGGTAAAATATAGTTTTGTTTGCTCGTTTAAGTGATAATTCATTCTTTGTAGAATTAAATATTTGCTATAATGTTGAGACCATTTCTTCTTCCAGTCCCACAATTTGAAATACAATTTTGTACACTCTAAATTGTATATTCTGAAATATAAAATAAAATCGAATTTTAATTATATAATTTAAAATATAAATATAGATTATAATTTTTGAATTTTTGATTATGTATTTCAGAATAAAAAATTATATTTTATAATTTAAAATAAAACATATATTTTAAAAATATAAAATTTACTTTCAGTAAATTTAAAATATAAAAATTTATCGGATGAAAAGAAAATTCATGGAGGTGCAAGAAGAAACTGCCATATATTAGAGTTTGAGAACTGAAACATTTTTTCACCTTTGTACATGGGCCTTTGTACATTACCTCTCAAAACACAAACCTGAGGATAAAAGTTTTCCCTGCACCTCCATAGGTTTCTTCCTTCACCTCCATGTAAAAGAATAATTCTAAATGTATAATTAAAAAGTTTTCAAATTAGTATTTTTTAACTTTCCAAATTACAAAAGTCAAAAATAAATTTTAATCTTTTTTAATTTAAAAAAATAGAAAAATATTGTATAATTCAAAAGTCTTTCAAAAATATTCTTTTGAATTATAATTCAAAAAGTTGTTTTGAAATTTTGAATTATATAATTTACAAGAACTTCAAAGAAAAAAATGGTTTTCAAATTATAAAAATCACAATTTTTATGATATTAGTTATTAAATTTATAAAAGTAGTTATTAAAATAGTAAAATTAAAAAAATTGTGTATTACTAAAAATATGAATCCTTTTGTTAATAGTATAGATTCAAATCAAGCAGATGATACGTACTTAAAACTTGATCATTATTCTTCAAGTACAATACATGTTTTATTATTGATTGAAGGTTAAATATTTTCTCATCTCTAACTAATTTTTAAAATTTGTTTTATCTCTATATATTTTGTAAAAATTATGAAAATTATTATTTTTATCAAATCGCATGTAAAATATTTATAATGTAATGAAGAAAGTTCTACGATAAACTATATTCTAACATTTTAATTACACATAAATATTATATTGTAATTCAGTGTGAAATTTCATTTATCATATGATAAACACTAAATATATTATTCATTAAAAAAAATATTTTACATAATCTTTATAAAGTATAAGAATGAAATAAATCTATATTTAATATAGAGATGCAATGCAATTTTTTAAAATAATGTAGGAACAAAATATATTTAATTGTCTAAATTTATGAAATTGAAAGTAAAAATTTAATAAATAAAAAATGTTATAATTTTTTCATTAATATGAGTGAATAATAAAAGTAGTATTTAAAAAAAAAAAGGTTAAGAGAGTGTATTACTGTTACCAACATTTGAAAGCATGGTGAATTTTGGAAGTTGATGAAGAAAAAAAAGAGAGAAAGAGGACCTGGTAAAGGGACCTGGCAGAACCGAAGATGAAATCGACAGAACCTTGAATATAGCAGTTGTTGAAGAAATGAAGGCCTTTATGATCATAGAGAGTATCTTGAGCTCCACTGAAACTGCAATTGTAAAAAGCAGCTTTGGTTCCTGAGATCCTAAGCGCCACGCCTTGTTCTCCTCTCCTTCCAATCTCATGTGGAGCACTGTTCTGTTCTACCACACACTCATCATTCATTACCAACTCTATGTAACAGTTACAAACATTCTTATAATCACATTAACCAGTACGAGGTTATTGTTCAATAAAATGTTAAGTGTGTACCTCAAATTTGATGTTGATGGCCACAAAGTAGCTAGCATCCACAGCAACAGTTGCACTCTGGAAGGTTCCTAAGGGAGTGCCATTTCTTCCTGAGGCAGATGCTGTATCATTTCCAGTAATGGTTGGAGGATTCTCTGCGTTTCCTGAGAGTGTAACAAAAGCCATTGTTCTTGGGATCATCACCTTCTCCCTACACAAATCAACACAATTTCAATTCAACGTAAAATAAACAACAACCACTTTATATAGCTACATATGTATACCTATATACACCCGGAGAAATGGACACTGTAACTCTCCTAGTGTTACGTGGTGGAATGCTATTGAGAGCTTCTGATATGGTTTTGAAATCACCAGAACCGTCTTGTCTTACTGTTATGATAGCTTTGTTACTCTCAGCCACCTTCACTTTGGTTTTCAAAATGGTCTTTCTCTTCTCGTACTTTTTCACATTTCGAGATACCCACTTGTCGAAATTCCCTGCATCATGTGTGTATGAGCTGGAAGTAATGTTTAGCGATGAAAGAAGAAACAGGAACAGAATAATGAGTTGGGAGTGGGTTTTGGAAACCATGGCACGGCAAATGCTAACTAGTGTTACCGAAATTTCAAGACCAGGCAGAATATTATATTTTCTTTTCATCCCTCTCAGAGGTGTATCTTCTGTTTAGTGGGCACTAAGCAGTATCTAGAAAAAAAATTCAGAAACTTGGTGGGTATTGAGGAAGGAGTCTGGGGCCCCATTGCGCAAATTATCAGCACCACCATGCAAATTATCAGAAATTTGGTGGGTATTGGGAATGAATTATGGCGGAGGAAGAAGAAAATTGGCTGTACTCCATTTTCCAAAAGAATATGGTAGTGGTGGGATGGCCTGTTTCGTATATAGCCATAACCACAGGAGACACATTTCATGTATAGGCAACAATTAGTCGTGGAGTCGTGGGGTGGCACTTCTAGAAAACAGAAAATATAAATATTTATTGCATCAGGCTTATGAAGCATGTTCGTCACGCTATGAGAAATGATAGTAACAGACTCTTCTTGTTAAGGCATGCTCTACTATTCATTGTGCTCGATTTACGAAGCTATAAGCCTGGTGTAGCATGATCCAAGATCAATGGAATGTGATTAGGTTCAAGGGTCGCACGCTAATTGTCGTCAATCGGACAAACCTGATCATTTGTTGTTTGGATAAGGTATATATTTTAAGAGGGTAATTATATTTTCAAAGAATTTGAAATGCTTTCTTATAAAATGTTATTTGTGTAAAGAATTTGGAAAGAAAATGATTTTTTACAATTTTATTAGAATAATTAGATTGCCTAAAATTCTTTGAAATTTTTTATAAATTCATCAAACAAATAAGAATTTGAAATTTTCACGGAAGACTTAGTTCAATCAAGAACTGAGCTGACTTGACTCAACATGAGGTAGGGAAGACTCGATTCAATTTGGAACGAGACATAAGTTTAACCTAGACTTAAGTTGATTGGGTTGATCTGAACTTAATTAGGCTAGGTCTTAACTTGATCTTGATTGAACTAAGACCTATTTGAGCCCAGTCCAACTCGGCAAAACTTGGGTCAGTTCCAACGCGGATGAAAGTTGATTTGCCTTAACTTATCTTCACCTAGGCTCTGATAGATTCAATTTGACGTGGTCCCAAGCCAACTCGGCTCGCTAGAGTCAACTCAACTTGATTGGTCTTGAATCGATTCAACTTAACCTAAGCTTAGGCTGACTTTGCTCGACCTAGGTCCAAACAAACTCGGTTTGACCCAACTTAAAATAGTCTTGATTAGACTAGATCTGACCTATTGAATAATCTAAGATTGATTTGAACCTAACCCAACTTGCCTAAACGTAGGTTGAATCCAATTTAGGTGAATATGAAAGTATTAGTTCACTTATATAGTTAGTCATCTACATTATCACAAGTATTAAACATCAAATACATCAAGGATTTGCTCAACGGTAGACCTATTTAGCATAAAAATTCAAAATAAAAGTTACTAGAAAATCATCAAAATATATGGATTGTACTCTTTACTTAATGAATCTCTATCAAGATTTTGTAATTTTTAAACCTTAATCTAAAAGGGAAATTATTAAGTGTGAAAAATACTACTACATATTTATAATCTCATACAAGATTTTATTTGATTCTAAACTATTTAAACAGAATAAAACTGTTATAAAGAATATTTTTCCATATTGACAAAAAATATAATAAAAGGGAAGAAATTAACGGGTTAAATAGAAAAGGAATTCTTTATAGAATGTATAATATTGATATGAGAATAATATATAATTGATTATATAAAAATATAAAATGGACGGGATAATTTATCATCTATTCATTAAAACTTCAACTTCTTTAATAATTGCAAGTATTATGTTGAATATGAAAACAAAAACTGAATTCTATCCCCATATATTATACCTAAAAGGTTCCAAGATCTTTTTCTACAAAGGAAAATACCAATTGTATAGTTTAAAAGTCTTCATTTTAACTAGATGAAAAGTACGAGTTTTAATTCTTTTTTTCTTGATTCAAAATTTGTATTTGTAATGTGATATATTATATTAATTTTTAAAGAAAACTAACATGTAAAACACCGTTATAAATAGACTGTCAAAAGAGTGTTTCATCCTGCACCTCCAAATATTTCATCATGCACCTCCAATTTCCGAAAATACCCTTATTTAATTAATAGTTTAAAAGTTTAATATTTTGATTAGTGTGAATTTCTATGCCAGCATTGAGACCATCTCCATTTTGTTCCAATCAGTAAACATACATTTTGCTGACCTCTGCAACCCTTGACCCTGCACCCCTTGACTCTACACACCCTACATCACTCCTGCACTCTCTCATTTCCAGCATACCACTTCTGCACCCCACTCCTGCACTCTCTCATTTCCAGCATAGTGTTTCATCTTTATAAACAAACCCTACATCCCTCCATCTTTGAAATGCAACTCGCTTGAGGTTTTGTACTTTGTAAGTAATGAGTGTTGGTTATATATATTTCAGAAGGATTGTTGAGTGTAAGTTGAACTGTTTCATTTGTGGTGTAGTATCGGCTTCTTCCTATTAGCTCATTTTGTGCGTTAGAGGTTAGTATTTATTTATAAATTTGTTTGCATCTTCCTGCTTCGATTGATATAGCTAATGGATGGTTAACATTTTTTTTAAATTTGTTTGCATGTTCTTGTTCTTCGTTGTATTGATATTAAGAGAGGAGAGGTATTTAATTTTAGTTAGAATGTTTGCATAAAACGAAAACATGTGTAAATCGGATATGGATATCCGATTAACATATCATCGGATTTGGATATCCGATGCATAAAAACTCAGATGTGGATTTTCGATGCACTAATTCTCAGATCTGGATATCTGATATCAATGTGGACATACATTCACATTTTAAATATTTTCCACAGGTTTACATTAAATATTTTTATATTAGTTTAAATTTTTTTAAAACTTCTTATATCAGTTTCAATTTTTTTCTAATTTTATGTATTAGTTTATAATATATTTTATAATTTCTAATTAATAAAAAATAAATTTATGATTATATTAAA